>NC_056725.1:1315890600-1315895600 GCF_019279795.1 Protopterus annectens | reverse complement strand
TCATACAGTAGATATCACAATTTAAAAGAATTGTTGAATAAAAAATTGGAATATTCTACTGATGCGAATGTTGGCATGCATTTTTGTGGCCGCTGTTCGGTTTGTGATAGGGTAAAAAACATGCATGGAATGAAAATAAATGGTAAGAAGTATTTAGCATTTGAGAAATTTGACTGTTTGTCATCTGGGGTGATATATATTTTGGGATGTGACTGTAATATACCTTTATGGTATATCGGACAGACTACCAGGAGGGTTAAAGTGTGCATTTTAGAGCACTTAGGGGATATTAGGAGGGGAAATATGGAAAGCCCATTAGCCTCTCATTTCATTAATGTACATAATGGTAATATTAAGGGTTTTTCATTTAGTGTGTTGGCTAGACCCCATTTTTGTGTAGGAAATTTTAAGACAGCATTAAGTAGGTTAGAACACATAATGATTTTAGGGTACCACACATTATACCCTAGAGGAATGAATTTAGAGAGTGGACTTACAGTATAAAATATAGAGTCATGAAATAATTTGAGTCATATTTATGAAATTTAAATATTTGAAAGTATTTATATGTATTTAAATGTATTATGCATTTATTTATTTATTGTAGTGTATATTTAGGAAACAATGAGTTAGTTTTATATAAAGTGTCAAATAAGTTATGAAATTGTAGTTAAATGAATTGATATGTATTTAGTATAATTTTACACTGTTTAGTTTAAAAGCAGCACATAAAACATGTAGTGAGTATGCATTGTTTCACATAATAATGTTTAGCTGAATGTGTTTGAAGTATATTTGAAGCATTAATTGGACAATGATTTAATGTAATTATTTAATGAATTAATTGATGAGAATATAAAAAGAAGATGTGTTTACATGGTTAGTGTTCCACTGAAGGCAAATTGCCGAGGTACCAGAACGAATGTTTCATATGGATTAAAAGATCTTCTTTTTCATCTCACTTCTGACTACCTCCTTACTGGTGTTTTTTTTAGTTGCTGTGGTATTCCTTGTTTTTTACTATGGAAGATTTTAAAAATTCTCAGCCGACTACTTTATTAGAAATACTGGGTGACCAAATTGGTATAACTAACGAAATGATTTTTTGAGATATGATACAGAATTAGAATTGCCAAGACATAGTAAGGCCTTGCTGAGTCTAATTATAGTGGGTGCCAAAAGGCAATTATTAGAAAATGGAAATCAAAGTCTAAACCAACTGTATTAGAAGTAGTGAATATAGAAACACAGATAAAACAACTGGAAATCCAATCTCTAAAAAAGCGTAGGAGCAAATCACATAGAAAAAATGGGAATTGTAGAAACAATACATGCAGAATATTCCCCCAGATTCACCATCCTTCCATGCAGGACTAGCTTAGTCCTGCACAGAAGCAGCGGTTAAGGAGCAGGACAGCAGCGTGCCATGCATATTAATGAAGGCACGCTGCCTGAGTTCCTAAACGGACATGGATCATGTACAAGTGCTAGGGCATGTCTGAGAGCAGAGCTCTCAGAATATACATGCCCCTGCAATAAAGAACAGCAGTGTAGGAGTAAGAATGAGCAAGACCGCTCATAGGTGCTCGCATACCTCCAGCAACATCCCTCCAAGTGTACAAGAGCAATAGCTAAAATATTTAAATATAAAGAAATTTTTTTATGAAACAGATCAAATTTAACCATAGGTGCACAGATTTACCCATCTCTTTGCTACAGTTAATGCAGCTTAAATGGCACAAGAGGATAAAAAGCAAGATATATGCAAAGGAAGCAGTACAGCAATAGTGTAGTGGGCAGAGCATTCGTCTTACAAGCAGTCATTCTTGGTTCCAGTACAATCCATTTTCCATGTCAAATCAGTTTGTGATCAATTTATTTTGTTGCATAACCTATGACATAACACATATTTGTGAAATGGAGTACTGCATTAAATGCAGATGTGAGGTGTCATTGTCATAATGTTGCAAAGTCCACAGATAATCAGAAGTGGCCCATACAGTATATGTACACAGGAATCAGGGATGCAAATGGAAGGAAAAATGTGTAATGAAAGATAAAAATAAAGTTGCCAAATCCACCACCTGCCCAAGAACCATTAAACATTACTGTCTAAATTAGTGTGGTGGTAAGCGGGTGTAAGCTCTAGTAAGCAAGAGTAAGCATAGTTACTAAGTTGTAAGTGGGAGTAAGCATATTTAAGCAGTAGTAAGCGGGTTTAAGCCTGTTTGCATGGGGGAAAGCAATGCACACACAGGTTAAGCAATATTGAAGCTAACACTCTGTAAACATATTTAACCGGAGGTTAGCATTGCTTACATTCACACAAATCTGCACAAACCCACTTACAATTGCTTAAAAGTGTCTTAATTAATCTGTATGCATCAGCCACTGTTCTGGCCAGAAACAAAATAAACAGCCTTTGCAGGTCTTAAACCAAGCAGCCTGTACACTATAGTCACAGTAGTTAACCATTAAGCCATTACAGCAGTACATAAATTTGAGGTATCACCAAAATGATCCTCATCATAGGAAATACAAACTGAACATGTGAAAGGAATCTGTAAACAGTTTTATATTGTATAACCTATGACAGGACATAAATATGTGAACTGGAGTACTGCATTAAGCCCAGATGTGAGGTATCATTGTGATAAAGTGTTGAACTCCCTTAATAAACACAAGGACCCCATACAGTGTATGTACACATGAATAAAGGATACCAAACACATATATAACGTGTAATGAATAATAAATCAATGCCACAATGCAAGTATAATGCAACTTAAATATTAAGCAACGCTAAGTATTGCACAGCCCAGCTTAGTAGGTGTAAACAATGTGTAGGCCAGCTAACTCAATGCTAAGCTTAGGTAAGCAGGTTTGCCCAGAGCTTAGCCTTTTCAAAACCATCCAATCATGGCAAAGTGTGGGAAACCAGCCCAATTTAAACCCAACAGGTGGGAATACATCTCATAACTGGTTGTAGCTTCTCCTTGTAGGTACTATGTCTGGAATGGGAGAGGGTGTGCACTTTCGGGCACAGTGCTGGGGCATCCAGGAGTCCAGAATCATGGCAGGACTCCTTGTAAAAGACCATGGCATGAGACTGCTGCAGGGCCAGTACCAGTGTTCCCAATACAAAGCGGAAGCCTGGGACCATCTTGCCCGTGACCTCACCAGTGCCACTGGCATACCTCAAACTGGTGAGCAGGTCAGGCATCACTATGCCAACCTGAACCAGAGAAAGGGGGATCTCTTGGACCAGTGGATCCAAGAGGCTAGGAGGACAGGGGAAGTCCCAGCCATGTGTAAGTATCAGTCCACTACCTGTTTAATAATTGCCAGCTCATGTATATTATGGATAGGTATGGCTAAATATTCCTCTTATGTCTTTCACAGTGGCAGCTGAGTGGGCTATGAACCAGGAAGCCCATTGCTGTAGATTGGAGTGGTTGCGATGTGAGGCAGGTTAGTAATACTCTTGCATGTACTGTCATAGGAAATAAATCTAAAAGTAGTAGTATGTTAATTGCCTGTATAAAACCTGTATTGTTTAAGGCATGTACTGCATACACCAGAGACTAGGGCAGGAAGAGTCTCATATATGTTGTATGTAAATAAAGGCATAATAGCCTGACAATTAAGGAATAACTGCTGGACTGCATGTGTTCACTCTGGTATCATATGGTAATGTGGAGTTGCAATCACTTAATAGTACTGTTGTAGTAAGCAATGTTACCCATACTGTGCTACATAAATAAATTGTGTCGGAATGTCTGTATATGACTGTTGTAATCTGAAGAGGCCAAATAGTACAACTGAGAGAGACTTAGACAGACAACAAAATCCAAACAGCACACTCAACTGCGATGTGAACTGTTGTATTTTTTGCACACACAGCCATGGTTCCATGGTTCGAATCCTGGGAGTGGTAGTAGGCTGAATGCAGAATCATACCCCATTCTGTACAGAAATGTCCAGAATGTCCAATAAACTGGCCCACAGATGCTGTCTGTCACCCTGTCTCCCTGGCAAACCAGTGGGATGATCCCAGACGTTTACACAGCAAACAAGACATACAACTGATTGTCAGACATCAATAACAACAAACCTGTCACTCTAGCAACCCCCCAAAATGTTATGAGAGTAAGTAGCCAAGTATGTCCCATCTCCACTTCCATGTTGTCAGGCTGTGACCAGAGTGTATACAGTAACAAAGTGAGATGTATGTCCATAATACTAATATGAAAACTGGTAATTTGTGTGGCAATATGTAGGTAGTGCTAAGAAACTTTGCTCCCACAGGTCTGTCAGATATCTGTGCCTATAAATAAAAGATTGATATCCTGTACAGGTATTGTTTACTCTGGTATTGTGTGGCATTGTTAATGTTGCAGTTGCTTAGAATAATAAGGTATTACTCATCACTGTCACCCACACTGTACTACATAATACAACTGTCTAGGAAATCCTGTATAAGAGTGCTATAATTACAAGGTGAGAATGTAAAACCACAGGAGAATTATAGACAGAAATCAGGCAAGAGATACACAGCAATACCTATATAACACATTCAACTGTGAGGACTGTGTCTTATTTTTAGCAGACACCGCCATGGTTCGAATCCTGTGAGTGGTAGTAAGTTGTATGCAGAATCATACCCCACAAGTGTTTACAGAAATGTCCAGAATGTTCAGTTATTTTGCCCATATTTGCTGGCTGTTACCCTGCCTCCTGCCATATCAGTGTACCAATTTCTAACATGTAGGCAGCATGTCATGTCATAGAACTAACTGTCAGACCTGTACATATTTGGAAAATGTCAAATAAAACAAACCTGTCATTGTACAAGTCACTAAAGGTTTAAGAGGGCAATAGTGGAAATATGTCCTGGTTCACCTGCATTTGGTGAAGACATGCCTAGAGTGTGTGCAAAAAGAGATGGACAGGTATGTGCATAACATCAACCTGGAATCTGGGAGTATGTATAGAATCAG
>NC_056725.1:1315768100-1315885600 GCF_019279795.1 Protopterus annectens | reverse complement strand
ATATGTGTACATACATACATATATACATGTATATATATATATATATATATATATATATATATATATATATATATATATATATACACATGTATGTCTACATATATACAGATACCCATATGTAGACATATATATCTAAATGCATATATATAACATAATATATATCTACATATATATATATATATATAAATAACATTATAATTGTTATTAACTGTTACATTTCCTTATATAACTTGGAATTCCCTTGCCTCAAGATTAGGAAGAGAAAACAATTCTTATTAAGTAATGGGCTATTAAGATATTATTAAAAAATGAAAGAAGAAAGTTATCATAAATTATTTTCTTAAACAAAAAAAAATTTCAAGCAAGCCTAAAAGCTTCAAATTATATGTAAATCAGTCTTGTCTAGATAAACTAGAAGCATGATTTTAAAAAATTTGTTAATTAGTCTGTAAAATGTTGCATGTATAAGGTGCATTCCATATGTTGGTTTACTCTCTCAAATGGATTTAACATTTACATGTATGTGTTTGCTGTGGGGTTGTCAAATGATTTGTTGTATTTACAGTGTTATGAATGCTTTTTGACTTCCAATTGTTAAAGAAGTATATAAGTCTCCTACAATGGCATGCAGCTAGTTTCGTTACCAAATTAGATTTGACAGTCTATTATTGTGACAGTTGGTTAATACATTTATCTGATTACAAAGTCTGAGTTAAGTATAGTTCTGAACATTGTTTGTAAGAACTCATTAGATGTGTGTACATTTGTAAATGTCAAATTTCTTGAAGTTGTAACAGTCTGAAATTGTCAAGTAGATCATGTATCAGTCTGACTCTATGAACTCGCATCTCACTCAAATGAACTGTAAATGAACTGTAGTAGGAATCTGATTCTGGCACGATGTTCAAACTGTAAACTGTATTAGTTGAGATTATTGATATTATTAGACATTGTAATTGTTGATAGTTTTTCTTCTTAGAAGATTAAGTAGTTTAGAAGAAAATATAGTTAGTTTAGTACTAGTAGTAGTAAGAGAAGTTAGAGTCGAGATATGTTCTTTAGAGTAGAAGTATTGGAAGTGGCCAAAGATCGTCGGCTACAGTGCATCAGTGTACATTGCCAGGTGGGATCGAAAGTATTGGAAAGTGTAATGAAGATCGAAAATTGGCTAAGCTGTATATAAAAAAGTCTAAAAAATATTTAGAGATAATATATAATAATGTATATAAACACTGAAAAACAAAAATAAAAATTCAACGTATATAAAAACTGAAAAAAAAAAAAAATATAAAAATAAAATAATGTCGAAAGTCAAAATTAGAAAAACACACTGAGAGCCAGTAATAACATTAACTAAAAAACACATTATAAGTTATTATGTGTGTGTGAGCTGTTATAGTGTTACTTAAACTATGGTGAAAGTTTCCCATATGAGTCCCATAACTATTAGAAAACTTAGAGCTAAATTCTTAACTTGATGGTATATTTCCTTGCTCAAACAAAATGAGTAAATGAAAAATTCATATTGTATTTTAAATAAAACAAAAAAAAATCTTTCAGAAAATAAAAGCATCTGTTTTTATTTATAATATTGCAGTAGACTGTCTAGAATGCATGAAATCAGGAGATTCCATATTTATATTATTTTTCAGGAATGGTGAAAATTACATTTTCCATTAATGTGAAAGTAAGGTTGAAATGTGAGCATTATGTGTATGTTGTGGGTTTAAAGTATTCAGTTGCTGGAAACATTATTAAGGTAATGGTTTGTTAAAGGGTTTGTTGTAAAGTGACAGGTATAGTGAATTGCGATGTGATCAGCAGTGGTGACAGTGGACAGATTGGACAGTCTATTGTAAGCATATTTTTCATGCATGTTACTCCATAGTTCAACACATTTGACATTACATTAGATCTGTTTTCCAGATTGTCAGAACATTATTGTTTATTGTTTGTTGTGCAGTCAGACAGCAGTCAGTTAATCAAAAGTCACACCAGCGTATAAGTCTGACCAGTATGAGGAACATCTGAACAGTAGGAAACTGTCTCATATCCTGAAACTGTTGTATTGGTAATTTGTTGACTTCCGATGATTGTTATTTGTAGGTTCCTGATAGTTGATAATGCAGTTAGACTCTGACTTTGAAGATATCTTAAGTTTAGATTCTTTAGTTAAGAGAGAAGAGAAGAGTTAGTTAAAGTGTTAGTAGTAAGTTTAGTGACTAGTAGAAATAGAAAGTCCCGAAGTCCCAGCCTGCACTCCTTTCCGTAGACGATCTAGCAAAGCATCAGTCAGGCGAAAAGCCAAAAAGGGATCGGTTGGGTCGAAAGAAAGGAAATTTAGAATTCTTTGTAAGGCTACTAGTACTTGTTTTATGTTGATATTATGTATTCGATATAAATAATGTAAAAAAAAAATTAAAATACAAAAAAAGAACTAAAACTATATCCAAAACTAAAACTATCAAAAAAAAATCTAAAAATCAAAACTCGAAAAAACACAGAAAGAGCAGTAACTACCATTACTAAACATTTATTAGGAGTTATTGTAAGAAACATTCAAGTGTGTGTGAAAACTTATAGTGTTTCCTATATAGTAGTTCCTTATATAACTTAGAGTCCTTAAAGAAACTTCGTAATTTAAGACCTAATAAGACTATTTCTTGAACATTTCCTTGCCAAACAAAATAAAGGTAGAAGTTATCATTAAAAAAAATAAAAAAAGCTTCAAAAAAAAAAAAAAAAGTCTCTAAATTAATGTTTCAAATTATTTGTTGCAGTAGACTGTCTAGAATCAGAGATTCATTGAGATTCATTATTTCTGCAAACAAATGGAATAGATTTATGGTGAAAGACAACAGGTGAAGACAAACTGAAACATTTACATGTTACATGTATATGTTTGTTGGGTAGGTGGCGGTTGCTGGCTATTAAGTCTCTGAAAGGACTAGTTTGTTAGTTTGTTGTCCAGTGACAGGTAAAACCATGCATCAACACGAATTGCGGAGTTGAGGTGAATTGATTACTGTTCTGTTTATAGTATTATTCCATGCATTGTAAAGTTACAGCACAGCATTTGATTGTACATTCTGCTGTCAAGGAACCAAGGACTCATTGTTTTTATTTATTGTTTTGTAAATGTACAGCATATATATATGTATATATATATATATATATATATTCAGAAAAAAGTAGAATAAAGGAAAGAAAAGATGCAGCCTTGGTTAACACATGACCAAGGAGAAAGTGTTACGAACAACAATTCTATAAGACAGTAAAACAAGATGAGAGTCATGTTCACCTATAGTAATAATATACATGGGGTGTGTGATATAGTAAGGAAGGATTGGAAAATTCTTCTCACAGATGAAAAGATAAAGGACAGGATTCACAAAGGCTTGCACAGAGTCTAAGAGTAGTGTAAGACTCCATGCAGCCCTCATGATCCAGGAACAGCCCGAAATTCCGTGTAAGAGACCAGCTAAAACGTCTCTTACATGGACTGGGCGTAGATAGGCTAATCATATCACTTGCAGCCAAAAGGCATGCAAATGAGGTAGATTAGTGATCCACGAAGCCCAAACCAGCTCATGTAAGCTCGTTTTAGCTGCAGAAATGTACTCAGTTGACAACTGAGTACGTTTCTGCAAATAACGCAATGGAGCCATGTCAGCTCCAAATAAAGGGTGCATATGTGTCAGGCAGCATGCCAATGGCCAAATATGTGGCCATTGGCAAGGTACCCTGATGCGCTATATAAAACATAAAAATGAAGGTTATAAACCCACAAATGTGGGTTTTATGCAATACATGGATTTACAATGCAGGGACCAGCAGACCAAAAACAACATGGCCACCGTTTAGTGGTTGCTAAGGGGGGAAGCTGAGTCTAAGACATGTAACTCAACAAAAATCGAAACAACAATACTCTCTCTTCCGCTCTTTTCATTGATCTCTCTAAAGCTTTCGACATGGTCAACCACTCTCTCTTAATTAACATTCTTGAATCTCTCTCTTGTGATAAACTAGCCATTAATTGGTTTAAATCTTATCTTAACAACAGACAACAAGCAGTAATATGGGAAAACCATATCTCATCACTCTTGCCCATTTCCATCGGAGTTCCCCAGGGCTCCATTCTTGGTCCACTTCTGTTCTCCCTCTTTATTAACGATCTTCAGACTGCAATCCCACAAGCAACCTGCATACAATACGCAGATGATTCTACCCTTATCTGCTCAGCACCTTCCTCTACTGAACTGAGCTCATTGACCCAAAATACCTTTAACAAAGTAGAAACTTGGTTTTCTAGACGGTTTCTCCTACTAAATGCCAAAAAAACAAAACTCCTCCTCTTCTCCCCCACCACTTGGTCCCCCCTTTAAACTTTACCATTTCATCAAATAATGGCACTATCATCTCACCTGATCCAACTACAAAACTCTTAGGAATAACCATTGACAATAATCTCTCCTTCGATCAGCACATTAACAACACCATCAAGATTGTTAACAGAAAAATTGGATCCCTATATCGCATCAAAACTTTTCTAACCCCAGCAACTAGAACCAAGATTACTCAATCTCATCTCTTATCTACTCTCCTATATGCTTCCCCCATTTATACAAACCTTAAGAAAATCAATCTTAACAAACTCACAACTTGCTATAACAACATAGCTCGCTTCGCCACTAGTAACCCCTTCAGGACCCACCATTGTATAAACCTAAAACAACTTGGCTGGCTCGAATTTCAAAACTACCTTATAATTCCTCAACTCACTATAGCCCACAACATATTACACCTACCTGACAACACCCCAATACTCTCTCAACTTCTAATCCCTTACAACAATCTTAACTCACTTCGCTCCTCTAGTAAACTCATGACAAAATCAATAAAGGTAAACAACGCAGCAGGTGGTTCTCTATTCACTAACACAATAGGTAGAAGTTGGAATCTCTTACCTAGTGACATAACTCTGACTACATCCCTGCCACAATTCAAACAGAAAATTAAACTGTACTACCAAAATCATTGGCTTTGTTCCTGCAGTACACCTGACTAACCATTGTCTCATACTCTTATTTCTCCTTCACTCTTTTCATCTCTACCTTTTTCATTTCTCTTCCTTTCACTTTTCAGATTTAAGTATGTACATTTTATGTACAATCTGCTAACATGTAATGAACTGCATATTGTAAACTTGTTTCTCTTTGAAATTACCTTTCATTCATTGTGTTGTTATGACTTCAAATTTTTGCTATTTCTTAAAGTAATGATTTTTTTTATATAATGTACTTAGTATTTAGTGGAGCTTTTCTCCTCGGGCCTCTGCTGAAAATGGACATGTATCCAGCCAGACTAGCCCGGTCAACAAATGTAAAATAAAATAAATAAAATAAAATAACTAAGCATTAGTAGGCAATCTGATGTAAATGAGTGTTAGGATACTGAATCCCACTGTCACATAGCAAATGAGCACATTCTGAGTAGTGTAAGAGTTACATAAGGGGAGGAACAGAGTAGGAGATAGGTGACATCACAGGGGGGAATGGCAGAAAGAAATGCAGTTCATTGGAGGTCAGTGTTACATGACAGATGTCAGACACAGATCATGGAAAGAGGAGTGCCACAAGATAAGCATGGGAAAGTCAAGAAATGGAAGGTGTACACTGTTACTTACACCAAAGTTTCTTGCTGGGCGTGCATGTGCACGTGTGTGCGCCATGAGGCGTGAGTAGGGCAGTGTGCGCTTTTGTAAGGCAGACTGAGCATGTGGGAGCCTGTTGGCAGACTTGTAAGACTGTTTGCGCTGGTGTGCATGTTTTTTAACCCAAATAAGAAGATTCTACACCGTGTAAGCATGTGTGCGCGCGTGTAAGCCTCTGTGAGTGTGTTTCTGCTGGTATGCGCGTTGCTCTCCCCTGAGGAAACAGAAAGGAAAAAGGAAGCAACAGAATTAGTAAGAAGCTAGCAGGGAATACTGCTGGAGCTAGCAGGTGAAAACAATTAGAAGCAGGCAATTACACAGGCAGAATAGTAGCCCAGCTAAGCACTTAAAACTCTGCAAACAGCAGTGCAGGATGTTTCTCTCAAGAGACACTGCAAGACAGGAGTAAGCTATTAGAAGTGAAAACTGAAAAAGCTGAACTTAGAGCAGAAATGCTAGGGGCTGCCATAGCTGTCATAAGGAGACATAGGCGACTTGCTGAGGGTGGTGACAATGCAAATGGTGCCAGACAACCCACAGTGAGGAGATGGAGAAGAGTGTACAGGCCCAGGGTCATCTACCACGGGTTACAAGAGCTGGAGATAGTGGAGCACTGTAGAGTGGACAGAGACCTCCTGCAGCAAATTGTCGAGCTGTGCAGGCCACGCCTCACACACAGAACCAACAGAGGGGAACCCATCCCAGTGGAAACCAAGGTATGTGTTGGCCTAAGAATACTAGCAACAGGTACCTTCCAGAGACCAACTGGTGATATGATGGGGATATCACAGGCATCAGCCTCCAGGGTACTGCACCAGTTCCTGGATGCCATGTCAGCACATGTCGGTGATCATGTATATTTCCCCAATGCCCGTGAGGTATTGGCCAGCAATATGTGTCTCTCCCAGCAAATAGCGGAATACCCTGAGGTAGTGGGTGCAATAGACTGCATGCACATACGCATCAAAGCACCTGCCTGGGAGCAGGGTAGGGCCTACATAAACCGCAATGGCTTCCCCTCCATCAACTGCCAGGTCATGTGTGATGCCCAGGGCATAATAATGAATGTGTGTGCTGGCTGCCCTGGGAGCTACCATGATTCCCATATCTGGCATTTGACGCAGCTGTACCAGACATTTGCCAATGGGGACATCCCACATGGACACCCAGTGGGGGATGTAGGTTATGCACTGGAGCCGTGGCTGATGACACCCATCAGAAATGCACACACACCTGAACAGGAACGCCATAATGAGGTACACGCACAAACACGTAATGTAATAGAACGTGTGTTTGGGCTGCTCAAGTCACGGTTCCGGTGTCTGGACACATCTGGTGGAGCCTTGCAGTACTCACAAACTACATGTACCCAAATTGTCATGGTATGTGCTATGCTACATAATATGATCTTGCGAAAACAGCTGCAGCAGGACCAGCATAGGGCCGGCCAAACAGCTCCCCACCATTGCCAAGGCCATCACAGGCAGAGCATGACTCGGAGGAGGAACAACCAGAGCCTGCCCCAGTAGGCAGAAGGAGGCATGCCCAGTATGCCCTGGCCTTGGCAAAGAGGCAGCGCATAGCACATACACTGGCTCAGTAGGAACCCTGGGAATGATACCCCTCTCTGACTCACTCATATAATAACAGGGATGCCTAAAATGACATAACCTGCTCTCAAACATGTACAGGGAGTGTAGTATGTGCATCCGACAGAGGCAGCCCTGCAGCACCACCTGAGGCATGAATGCCATGTGTTAAGCAATGTAACACCATGTAGTATATGCAAACTTGATGACCCTGACTAACATCCTACCCTCACCAAACATGATGCCACAATATGACGATGAGATGATCAATTGCAATAATTGGCTGAAGTGTTGCTGTTAGTCAAAGGAGATCCAGTGTGTGCCAGCCTGGGATGACATGCTGAGCATGACATGATGCTCCACCTGCTAGGGGTGGCGTGCACCTATCAGTCCTGGCCTTATGGATACTGGCAAAGGCTGTTGTTACCCACAGCGTGCCTTGAATAGGTAAGGCTCAAAACACAAACTCACCTCCATAGGTATCACAAGGGATAAGAACCTAGATGTAATACTACCCAATGCCAGAAGTCTAAACAGCAAGATGCATGCAGTCTAAACTCCCCCAGTATGGAGAATGTTGATATCTGTCCTGTAACAGAGAACTGGATCAAGGCTCACAACAGCACCCTAACACTACCAGGTTACACCTCATACTGTGCTGTACAGCCTCAAAACATGGAACAAGCTACAAAAGGAGGGTGACTAGCAATAATTGTCAAGGATAACCATACCCCCATGTTGGTACCACAACAAGAAGCAGCATGGACTAGCCATGGTCAAGTAACAGTGGCTAAAACTGCCTCCTAGTTTATAGCCTGCTACAGACTACTGTCCTAACACCAGGAACTGCACTTGGCCTATGTTGGAATACATGAATATATCAAGCCCTCCAAACCACATTATATTGGGTGACTGAAAATACCCAAACATAGACTGGGAGCATTATTCTAGCTCCAACACTGTAGGACAAAAGTTCCTAGAATCCATAAACCAAAATGCCCAGGAACAACGTACCACTCCCACAAGAGGGGTAAGCATACTGGATGTGATAATCAGCAACATGGGTACTGGATGGCAAGACGAGAAGTGTATCCCTCACTGGTAAGACCAGACCATAGAGTAATCACACCAGATATACACATCCTGACCACAGTCCCTGGCCAGAAAACCACAGTGAAAAACATGTGTAAAGCAAAAGTTGCACTCCTCCAAACTGATGTGGAATCCATTAAAGGCCCTGTGCAGGTGCAAAATATGGGCCACACCTCAGAACCTGTTATACAGGCATTCCATGAACATTGCCAGGAATGCATGGATTATGCAATCCCAAATAAAACAAGACACAATGCCATACACGCAGGCATCTGGCATGGTGGACTCCAGCCATTACCAAAACATGCAAGAGAATGAGGAAGCTACTACATGATAGAGCAAACATAAAAAGGGAAGTAATCACTGATCAGTAGTATGGCAATAAAATATGTCCACTCATACAATCCACTAAGGCCAGCTACAACAAGTTGAATCTGTGAATCTTGAGGCAATGTTACACCTGCCCCATGTACACAGACAACCCTCACCTCCCCCATAGAAATACAAATATATGTGAGAGATGCAACCATTTATCCAAACCGGAGGCTGAGCTCTCTCAACTCAGTACTGTCAAAACTAGTCAGGAGGAGAAGGTAACCACACACACCACAAACCCAGTCTCACATAGACCTATCACAACTGCAAACCAAAGACATAAACACAGAAAAACATTCCCGGAGGCCCTAATTACAAACACACCACATCAACAGAGGCCTCCAAAGCAGACACCCAAGCAACCACTACCTCCAAACATAGCACATGCAATACATAGTACACAAAGCTGGTGTGCCAAACAGTCACAGGCCAGAAGGAGAAACAACATGCCTGATACAGTTGTAATAGGTGACTGCATAGTCAGACACACTGCTGTCCCGCTCACCAGACTGAACAAGGGAAAGGGTACAGTAAGCTGCCTGTAGGCTGCTACAGTATGCCACATAACACAAGTATGCAGGTCACCCCCAAAGCAAGTAGAAATATGATGCAGTCATTGTCCATGTTGATGTGAATGACCTGAGATGTACCTGCCCGGACTACATGAAAAGAGACATAGATGAGCTCTCCGATTATGTAGTCCAGGCTGGTATGACACTGACTGGGTGCAACATCCTACCCTCACCAAGAATGATGCCACAGTACAAACACAGAATGATCAGCTTTAACAAGTGGCACAATTACTGGTGTCATTCCAAGGGGATCCAATGTCTGTCTGTTTGGGATGTCATGCTTGACAAGCCACACTGCTGTGCCAGGGATGGCTTGCACCTGTTACCCCAGGGCATCTGGATATTGGATAAGGCTCTTGCCACCTCCATAGAGCCTTTCGTAGGCAAGGCTGAAAAGACTAATCCACCTCCCTAGAAAACATAAGTGGAAAGAAACATAAGGGTAATGCTGCCCAATGCCAGACATGTAAACCTCAACATGCATGCTCCCGAGGCCCTCCCCACTATGGAGAACATCGATGTCCATGCAGTGACAGAAACCTGCAGCAAGGCTCCTGACAGCACACCAGCACTACCAGGTTATACCTCATATCATGCGTTATGGCCCCAAAATCTGGACCAAAATATAAAAGGAGGGGGAGTATCCATATTCAGCACAGACACCCACACGTCCAGGTAACTGACAATGCTCAAAGCATCGGAGACTACCCATGTGCAACTAACCATAGGCAAAACTGCTGTACAGTCTGTAGCATGCTACAGACCACACTCTCACACACAGGAACGCCACTCAGCCATCCTGAAGACACTGGACAGTATGAATGTCTCACCAAATACCAAACAAGTTACTCACAAATTACCACATAGGTGGTAATCCATTATGTATGTAAGGAGTAATCAGGGACCTAGGGACACAAGTGGACAGTGACCTGTCATGTGACGCTCACATTACCAATGTGGCTAGGAAGACTGTCTATATTGGACACCATATCATGAAAGGATTCACATCTACATCAACAGTGGTCATTGTGCCCCTATACTGTTCTCTTATCAGACCCATAATCTAGTTTGGGATGTACCTTACCGACACCTGCAGCAGTTAGAAAGACCTCAAAGGTACCTCACCAAGAGGATAAAGGGTCTCAAATATATGTCATATGCTGCCTGGCTGTAGACACCCCAGCTGTATGCAGTCACATACTGCCTATGCAGAGGCATTGTATGCCTGTTGTACAAGGCCATGTCCAACACAGGAGTAATGGACATGCTCCACCCCTGAAAACCCAAATCCATCGGAGCTGTGAGAGTGAGAGATGTCAACCTCAACACATAATGAAATAGGATGTGCTGGAGGGACAGATACATAACCCAGAGGCTCCCTACACCCTGGAATGGAATCCCACTCCATGTTAGGCAGAGCCCCTCACTGACTCTCTTCAACAGGAATCTTGCCAAGTGGATGGATGATCATAGATGTACACTGGGGGTCTTCACTGTGTCACATCCAGACAGAGGCACAGTAAAGTAAATCATAAATGGCCATAATATTCACATAGCAAGGGGTGGCGAAAGCCACACACACTCTGGCTAGGCTTATAAATGCCCTAGGGCGGATAGCCTAGTATGAACATATGAACCTATGAAGATACAAATTGTACAGAACACTAAGGATCATCACAAGGCTTTCTTAACTGATGGTAGGAACCTTGTTGGGAATTCACAGATATGCTCTGAATCACTCAAATATTACAAACAACATACCAAACACACACACATATTGCCAACATCCAACCTGACAGGTGCAGTGCAACCCCCCCCCCCCCAAATGCAAAATATCTATCCCAGCAGAGTGCTGGCCCCCTGACATTGCAGATGCTGAGGTAACAGCCAGCATCTCCAAAGCAAAACACACAGCATCAATGGTATGAGATGGTGTCCTGGGCTGAGTCCAACATGGACTCCAAGAAGAATGGAATGCCAAATAACACTACTGCTCAATGTCAGCCTTACCACAGGATATGTACCCAAAGAGCAGTGTACAACAACAGTGGTCCTACTCCACAAAGGTGTTGCCTGAATGGATACTGCAAACTACCACCCCAGAATCCTGACAAGCTTGGTCTGCAAAGCTATGGAAAGGATCAGCATGTACCTCAGACATAAAGATATTGGGGACCTACTGACACTGGACCCTACCCAGTGTGGCTTTCTTAAGTGCAGATCTTGCCCCTTAAACATGTTTGACTCATTTGAAACAGTCATTAAGGTCATTGATGAGGGGAATGTGGTCCAGACAGCCTAGCTGGACCTTGCAAATGGCTTCCATACAATACCCCACATGTTCATTATAGATAAGCTCACCAGCTTAAATATAAACCCCTATGTCAGTAGAGGGGTTGCAAACCAGACCAAGGACAGAACTGACATGGTCAGAAATGCTGCAGCCATGTCAGATGACAAACCAGATATAAATGGCATCCCACAAGGCTCGGTCCTGGGACCTCCCTTATTTGGTATATATGTCCCATAGGTACAGGCCAACATGGAAGGACTGTGTCTGAACAAGTTTGCAGAGGACTACAAACTGGCCACCATATCTGACCCACCAGCTGACACAAGCATCCCACAAAAGGGCCACATAGAAACTGACAACTGGTGCCATAGCCATGTCAGCAAGCTAATTGCAGAAAATTGTATAGTCAACCCCTGTGGATATACAGTAAGTGCCCACCAATTACCACATAGGTGTTAACCCATTAAGTACTTAAGATGTAATAAGAGACCTGGGGACACAAGTTGATAGATATCTTGCATTGGACAAGCATGTGGCTGTAGTGGATACAGAAACATACCATATACCCACCTAATCATGAAGGTAGTCAGATCTAGATCAGGGGAGATCATTCTGGCTCTGCAGTCATCCTTCATCAGTGTCACAATTGACTACAATGGCCCCGGTGGGATGTACCTCAGCAGACACCTCCATCAACTGGAAAGACCCCAAAAGTACCTCACCAGGAGTATCAAAGAGCTTGAACAGATGCCATGTGTTGCCTGATTAAACAAACTGCAGCTCCAAACACTGCCATACTGCCCGCCCAGAGGCAAGCTGTGCCTGATGTATAAAGCCATGTCCAAGCTGGAATCAATGAACATGCTGCACCTTGTACAATCTGAATGGCAGTGAGCTATGCACATGAGAGACCTGAACCCCAGCACTGACATACATAGGACAAGCTGTACTGAATGATCCATAACACAGAAGCCACCCCCACTCTTGAGTAAACTCCCAGTACAGGTTAGCCAGAGAGTCACTCATCAACTCTCCTCAAGAGGAATCTTGATGAGTGGATGGGAGATGGTAGGTTTACCCTGGGTATCACTGTTATATCATGGGTAGATGGAGGCACAGTATACTAACCATGACATATGTCATGGCAAACCCCAGTTACAATGTGTATCGAAGGACAAACACTCTGACTAGCATTAGAAATGGCCTAGGGCACATCGCTAGTGTTTGCCAATGTCCACCTATGTTGTGGAATACACTACCAATGTTGAACAAGCCTGGTTTAAGTAGTCCATATCTGAACATAATGCAACATGGTCATATGTGCACAACTGGCCCCTAAACAGTCTGTTGTGTTCACTATAAAAATTTAAAGCAGTGATAGGACTAAAGCCCAGGATACTGTCCACCACAGTGAAAGTACTGAACCAGTACACTATATGGTGCTACAGTGTTAGGTCAGTATGAAAGGATGTTGACAACTGTATGCAACGTATCCCATGCAAACCCTGCAGGCACAGTATAATCCCTGTTGTGTTCAGACACAAAGCAGTTGGCCAGTAAGTACACAACATGACACCCAACACACAACCATAAATGTGAGATATTGTTGAAGTTCACACTCATCCACAAATGTGGTGGACTGCAGAGTTCAAAATATGGAAAGCTCACACTGGGCATGCTCGCACACTTTGATAAATGAGACATATGTCAGACAACCTGCCATGGAAAGGCTGAACTGAGCATGCTCACACACTTAGGCCATATCTCCGTTTAGCAGTTGGCCACACATATCTGGTATTTGTACGTGTTATTCCAGGAACCAACCACATTACATCAATCTGCCCAGTGCACACAGTTAAATGACTACAGAGACATAAGTGATATAGTGGATCCCTCTCATATTCAAACATCTTCCACAGATACACAAGTTGTTCATAGAAACAGGGAATGCTATGGCAATAAAGACCTGCAAACAGTCTATCAGCAACAAATATTGTGCATCTGACAATTAAACATATGGGTGTAGAGGTCAATACTAGGCTGTTTCCCCTAGGGAATGAAAGCTTAGCTAATGTGTAATTGGCGTCTGCATCCCCAGTACAGTAGGCTACTGTGCCACTGTAAAGTAGGTCACATAAGGCACTGTTTGAGGCTAGTGTGCTGTGCCTCCATCAAGCAGGGACACAGTGGAGATCCCAGGGGTTGAATTTGCTATGCCATATCCATGTTGTTGGTGTGTGCTGGAAGAGGGTTGGTGAGGACCTCTAACAGTAAGTGGGCGTCAATAACACACTGAGGGGAGCCTTATCTGCAGTGTCTGGACAATTTCACTGTCAACACTTTGTCGTGATGATTATGAGGAATTGAAGTGTCGTGCCAGTACTGTTCAGAGATGTCCTCCCTCTGTGGGCTACTGCTCTGCAATGTATTAGCTCACTCCGTCTGTTGGACAGCTCATATATGGCTGGTGTACACCTGACAGGGTGTCCTGTTGTGGAGGAGTCATAAGTATATTTGGGATAGCATTATCAATGCAAACCTTCCACATGCTCATAGAATGCAATTGTCAAGGATTATGCAGAGTGGCCTGTATACTCCCCCAGCATGGGTCCTTTAAAGTTTTCCACCCCAGTCTTCACAAGTGCAAAGTCTGCTTTTGATAAATACACTTTGTTTGCAGTGACAACCTTGCCTGGGGGTGGGGATGGGATATGGATGTCCAGGGAAAGGTGGGTATGGTCAGATATCAACAATGGTGGTCTCCCTCTGGTGTGGAACAGTGAGTACCCATGTTGCATATGGTCAGGTGCAATATGTATTCCCCCTTGTGGCTGTGGTGAGTGGTCCTGCCATAGCACATGGACTCACAAATTGTAGTGGCTGTAGGGTAATGTTGTAGAGGCCTGAGTAGTTCCCCACACACAATATACCTGCACCTGACGTTAACAACTGGAATGGTGTATGTGAACACCTTCATATCTTGACACTGTTCCCAGGGAAGCAAAGTGTGTGTCCTGGATGTGGGAGGGGTGGTCTGAACTGGTTGTGTTGTGTGTTACAGGTCCTGTGGTCACGAAGCATGGTATAAAACATAACCTGCCAGTGCTGATGTGCATATCTGACCCTGAAGTAGGTGGCTGCAAATGCATATATATGCTATCCCCCACCTGACAGGTAGTAATAGATGTACATACCTCTGTATACATAATGATGTCAGCACCCTATAAATACTGCAGGTGCAGAACAGATGCCCAATAATTCGGATAGTGCGCTCTGCTAATGCATCTCCCTCAAGTATCATAATATAGTTAGGTAGAGGTTTGAATCTTGCAAACGCTCAGTGTGTGTGGGTGAGCGGGGTTGGTGTGTGTGCAATTCTGTGTGAGAGAAATGTCCCTTTTGGCAACTAGGAAAACACACTACAGGATGCACATTCCCCTTTCTAAACACTGATGATGTCAGCACCCTATAAGTACAGCAGGAGAAAGGAAACCTCCCAGTAATGCGAGTAGCGTGCTCCGCTAATGCATCCGTCTTGAGTGTCATAACATAGTTAGGTAGGGGTTTGAATCTTGCAAATGCTCAGTGTGTGTGTTTGGGTTAGTGGGTGTGCAATTCTGTGTGAGGGAAATGTCCCTTTTGGCAACTAGGAGAACACACTACAGGATGCACATTCCCCTTTCTAAACACTGATGATGTCAGCACCCTATGAGTACAGCAGGAGAAGGAAAACCTCTAAGTAATGCGAATAGTGTGCTCTGCTAATGCATCTGTCTTGAGTATCATAACATAATTAGGTAGGGGTTTGAATACTGCAAATGACAAGTGTTTGGGTGAAGGGGGTTAATGTGTGTGCAATTCTGTGTGAGAGAAATGTCCCTTTTGGCAACTAGGAGAACACACTACAGGATGCACATTCCCCTTTCTAAACACTAATGATGTCAGCACCCTATAAGTAGAGCAGGAGAAGGAAAATTTCCCAGTAATGTGAATAGCATGCTCTGCTAATGCGTCCATCTGGAGTGTCATAACCTAGTTAGATAGGGCTTTGAACCCCACAAATGGCAAGTGTGTGTGTGCAATTCTGTGTGAGAGAAATGTCCCTTTTGGCAACTAGGAGAACACACTACAGGGTGCACATTCCCCTTTCTAAACACTGATGATGTCAGCACCCTATAAGTACAGCAGGAGAAAAGAAACCTCCCAGTAGTACGAATAGTGTGCTCTGCTAATGTGTCCGTCTTGAGTGTCATAACATAGTTAAGTAGGGGTTTGAATCCTTCAAATGATAAGTGTGTGTGTTTGGGTGAGGGGGGTTAGTGTGTGTGCAATTCTGTGTGAAAGAAGTGTCCCTTTTGGCAACTAGGAGAACACACTACAGGATGAACATTCCCCTTTCTAAACACTGATGATGTCAGCACGCTATAAGTACAGCAGGAGAAGAGAAACCTCCCAGTAATGCGAATAGCGTGCTCTGCTAATATGTCTGTCTGGAGTGTCAAAACCTAGTTGGGTAGAGGTTTGAATCCTGCAAGTGTGTGTGTTTGGGTGAGGGGGGTTAATGGGTGTGCAATTCTGTGTAAGAGAAATGTCCCCCTTGGCAACTAAGAGAACACACTACAGGATGCACATTCCCCTTTCTAAACACTGATGATGTCAGCACCCTATAAGTACAGCCAGAAAAGAGGAAACCTCTCAGTAATACAAATAGCACACTTGGCTATTGCATTTCGTACTAGTGTCATAACATAGTTAAGTAGGGATTTGAATCCTGCAAGTGTGGGGGGGTGGTGGAAATAGGGTGTCTGCAATTGCATGTGTGAGAGAACTGACCCTTTTGGCAACCAGTACAACACACCAGCTGCTGCATATTCCAATCTCTATGCAGAGATGATGCCAGCACCCTACAAGTACAGCAGAAGAGGGCAAATCTCCCAGTAATGCAAATAGCATGCTCTGCTACTGCGTCTCTCAGTACTGTCATAGCACAGTTAGTTATGGCTTTGAATTCCACAAATGCCACGTGTGTTTTTGTCACACAGAATGCCCATGTGTGTGGGTTGTTGTTCACAATAATGCATGACATCGATTAAACCAGTAATGGCAATGCACACAGATGATGTATGTGTGTGCCAAATATACATATCTACCTGTGACCTTCAATAGTTCCCATGTCTGATGTCTGCCACATGTGAATACATGGTATTTGCACTGGATAACATTATGACTGTGGTTTTCTGTGCGGGTGCTGCATGTGGCATGTGTATATACAGTGTGAGTTGTATATGGTATCATCCTAGCAGTGAGGGATACACATCTGGTCTGGGGCATATAGTCTACATGTTGTTGATGAACAGGTGCTGCATGTTTTCACCTGTTGTGGGAGTGGTAACAAGTTGTTCCATAGCAATGCAGTGACTACATGCTAGGAACTAGTAAGCAAAAAAACAACTGCAGGACGAACCTCCTTGGTAACCACGAAGACCACGGCTGGAAAAACAAACTGGAACCAATGTTTCTTTTTGTTTAACGGATTTATTGTATTCTCCAAAAGTCACAAAGAAATGAATCAAACAAGTGAATCAAGCGCTTTCGCCCTGGCACTCCCAGGCTTTATCAAGATACTTATGCTGAACAATTCATTTGCTTTTATACATACACCTTGATTGATTAATTATTTAATTAAAACCATTTTTATTATTAAGGACATTCTAAAATGTGTGTATGCTTAAAGCTATCTCCTTTCATAAAATGACTCATGAATAAAACATAAAAAGTATAATATGATATAAATTTACGTATTTTAAATACTTGAATGATGTTAATGCAGCTTGTAAAGGACTTCATGAATTTAGTTAATTAGTGTATTTCTTATATTCTTGTAGTAAAATAAACTTTAAAATGGAAATTTTACGGTACTGTGCAAAACTAGCTTAAAGTGAAACATTCCGTTGTAAACTTCGTTGTGAAAATAAAACTGTTATACAGTTGCACCATCTTAACTTGCGTAATGGAACACTAGTATTTTACGGACTTGTACTTAAAAATTCCTGTTAATAAGCAAAGTTATCTTCATGTTATTAAAACGGAAAACATATATAAAAACATTTATAAACATTCTCTTATCTGAATATGCTCTTGCATAATATATAAATAAATACAATAAATAGATACATAAATACTTCGTTTGCTTATAAAAAGTATCTCCTAGTTGATTCATCAACGAACATGTAAAACCTCACTATTACAGATATATGAGTCCACAAATAAATAAATAAATAAATAAATAAATAAATAAATACTTTGTTTCAACATCTACAATTCTGCATTGAATCATTGAGTGAACCCAGTGTGATACTGTTGTAGATATTGTTCTTAAAAAATCGTCCCTTAACTAAAATGTGACTAATGTTAAGATGAATTAAATTGTGTATAAATGTTATTACTATAAATATTAAACTTAATATACATTTAAAAACATATTCATTTTTGTAGTTGAAATTCATTTTATTTTTAGATGTGTTATTTAATTATTACAATTGAATTTCTAATGGGTTTAAAAATGAATTTAAAAACTCCTATGTAAAAAGTGCAATTTAAAATCCAATTTAAGAATTAATTTTTATATTAAATTTATTTATTGTTTTTATTTTCCTGTTATATGTTTGTTTGTTATAATTTGGCTTTTCTCTGCTTAAGAACACTGCTTATGCTCACATGTTCATTCAACCCTGGTGTTTTTGATGAGTGTAATTTGATTTGCCATATTAATTCCCTATATTCTAGGGATGTTTCCCAGTCACCCCCTCTAATATCATTTTTAACTTGTTCTAGAACCAAGAATTTTAAAGCCATTTCTTTACATAATAATGAATGTTTGTAGAATGCATTTGTTTATTTCTTACTTTTGATTTCATATAGATGTTCATATACCCTCCTCTTCAAAGTTCTTTCTGTTTTTCCCACATAAAAACACAAGCAATGTTGGCATATTCCTAGATATACTAGGCCCTTTGTATTGCAATTATGATGGCCTGAAGAGTATAGACCAATATTTCTAGATTTTAAATATAATCCTGTATCATTAAGCATGTAGGGGCATTGCTTGCAGGCATTGCATTTGTAAGTGCCTCTCATTAGTTTTTTGTTGTTTGTATTGTTAGCCATTTCTCCTTCAAACAGATCTTTGAGATTGCTGTTTCTTTTCCTAATAAAATTTGGCAACGTTGGAATTAGTTTATTGATCTCTGTGTTGTTGGATAACACAGGCCAGTATTTAATAATAATGGCCTCTATATCCACGCTATTGCTATTAAAGGTATATGCAAATGCATGATTTCTGTGGTCTTTGTTTTCTGTAGTTTTGTTGTTGCTTGTAATATTCGTTAGTTCCTTACCAAGTAATGGTGAATATTGGTCTTTTCTTTTTATCCAAATTTCATTGACCAATGTGTTAAACAAATTAATAGGGTAATTTTTCTCAAGAAATAATGTTTTTAGGTATTCTACCTCAGCTTGGAACAAACTGTCAGTATTACAAATTCTCGAGGCTCTAATCAATTGGCCTTTTATGATACTCTTTTTTTGAAAGAAGGGGTGACCGCTATCAAAGTGTAGAAACATATTTGAATATGTACTTTTTCTGTGGATACTGGATTCGAACCTATTTGATTCAATGTGCTTCATTAAGTTGATATCTAAGTAATGTAAATAATCAGGGTTGATTTCATATGTAAATTTTAAAAAGTTGGTGGATGCATTAATATGGTCCATAAAACACATAAATTCATCATAGGTACCTTTCCATAAAATGCAAATGTCGTCCAAAAATCTTTTATAGTGGACTATATATTTGGCCCAATCTGATGGAAAGATATGTTCCAATTCAATTCCCAAAAGTGTAACACCAAATTTGCGTATGCCGAAGCACAAGGTGTTCCCATGGCAACTCCCTTATTTTGCTTGTATAGCTCTCCATTGAAAATTATAAAATTATTATTCAAAATGGTGTCCATAAATTCTACTAACAAATTTATGGTGTTGCCACTAAAGGTTGTGAGTTTTAACAGCATGTTGCTAAACCATTTAAGCCCTATTGTGTGTGGGATGCTGGGAAATAAATCAATGATGTCAATAGTAATCATAAATTGTGTCTCTGAAAAGAATTCCTTTTTTATTCCATTTAAGAATTCCCATGAATCTTTACACAAACATTTTATTGATGCAACACAACTTTTGGTCAAACTGCCAATATATTTACCCAATGGCTCTGTTATGCCTTTTGCACCTGCTACAATGGGTCTAAATTTTAAGGGCTGCAAGCCCTTGTGAACTTTAGGTATGCCAAAAATGATAGGCGTCAATGGTTTTTGTACTGAAAGGTAGTTAAATAATTGTTCATTTATTGCCCCTTGTAGGAGGTGGTCCTCTAAGTTGTATTTAATTTTAGCATAGGCAATATTCCTTTCATTTAATGATACTTGCGTATATTGCTCTGTGTCATGTAACAGGTTGTAAATGTAAGCTTCATATACCTGCTGGTACATGAGTACCTCCCCACCCCCTTTATCAATTTTCATCACCCTTATTTTTTCTTTTTTTTATTTTTTAAAAATGTCAACAGTTTGTTAAGTTCTTCTGGAAAATTCCTGAATTCATTGTGTTTGCTTTGCTTGTTAAGATCTCTGAATTCATTCTCCACTAGATCTTCATATATTTTCAGGGAAGGATGTATTGGGGGGTTAAATGTGCTCTTTCTTTGAAGCCCATGTTGTTTGTTTTGTGTGGCACCAAAATGGATGTTCAGATTCAGTTGTCGCATGAATAGTTTTAAATCTATAATGGTTTTAGTAATGTTCATGGAAGAATTAGGTACAAAGTGTAATCCTTTCTTGAATAAAGTAAAGTATGTTTCATTAATTTCTACTTCTGTGAAGTTGTAAATAGAAAAATTGTCATGTTTAACAATTGTACATGTGTGCGAATGGTTATCTTGCTCACTGATTTCTGTTACTTCTAAGACCAAAGGATTGTTAATTGTTATCTCCTGAATCTGTTCCACATTTGTGCTGACTGATTTGTTTCCCGATTCATTTATCTTCCTGGGACCTGATGAAAAACCTGTTTGTTTGCATAATTACTTTTCTGTGCCAATCTTTCGCTCCTTCTAGGGGCCTCTACCCAATTGTTGGCTTCATTGTCATTACCCTCATTGTTATTAAATCCCTCTTGGTAGTTTGGTTTAGTTGACACATTTCTCCCTTTTTTAATGAAGCAGTATGCTGTACCATTTTTGTAGTCTTCTAAATCTCTTTCAAGTTTCCTGATTTTTCTCATTACTATTCTATTACAATGGTCATCTACTTCCCTAAATGAATTATCATAGTCACGTTTTACACTGCTAAAATTCATGTTATTCACAATTGTTTCGTTGAGTTTGTTGATTTCATTTAACAGAGATGTAGCTTTTCCTTCATAATCATTTACCATCAATTTTAACATTTCAATTCCTGTATTGTTAAACAAAACCGAAATTTCATTAAATAGTTTGGTACCAGGCTGAGCATTATTGGGTAATTTGTTGAAACGTAGACCCTTTGGAATACGTTCAACCCTTATGCATTCAGTTAAATATTCTATTTCAAGTTGGGCCGTTCTGTATGCATACAGCTTATTATTGAGTTCTGTAACTAACTGTTCAATATGGACATTATGGTTGTTGTTATTATGTTGCACAGTACCTTGAGCAAACGTGAAATGTTTGCTCGTCCATTTTTTTAAATTGAAATCCTTTGCAAGATGCCCTTGATTCGTAATAGGACCTTTATGCTGTTGGTTTGGAGCGCTTTGGTTGTGTGAACGCTCGTCTTCAAAAACTTCCGTTGAAAACCTTTTTCTTTTTACAGTTGGTTCATTTTCATTTAATAGTTCCTGCTGATTAGGTGGTGGTGCTTTTGAGTTGGCATTGCCTTCTTTGGTGAGTAATCCACTAAGCTGCGAAAGTAGGCAAATGACTTGCCTAAATTCTCCCCTTGTTACAGGGGCATCATCAGTCAAGTCGTTGTCATCGGCAAGAATATTAGGCGTATTGTTGAAGTCAGGGGTTCCTGCGTTTTCCGCTATGTGTATCAGCAAATAGTAAGCAAAAAAACAACTGCAGAACGAACCTCCTTGGTAACCATGAAGACCACGGCTGGAAAAACAAACTGGAACCAACGTTTCTTTTTGTTTAACAGATTTATTGTATTCTCCAAAAGTCACAAAGAAATGAATCAAACAAGTGAATCAAGCGCTTTCGCCCGGGCACTCCCAGGCTTTATCAAGATACTTATGCTGAACAAATCATTTGCTTTTATACATACACCTTGATTGATTAATTATTTAATTAAAACCATTTGTATTATTAAGGACGTTCTAAAATGTGTGTATGCCTAAAGCTATCTCCTTTCATAAAATGACTCATGAATAAAACATAAAAAGTATAATATGATATAAATTTACGTATTTTAAATACTTAAATGATGTTAATGCAGCTTGTAAAGGACTTCATGAATTTAGTTAATTAGTGTATTTCTTATATTCTTGTAGTAAAATAAACTTTAAAATGGAAATTTTACGGTACTGTGCAAAACTAGCTTAAAGTGAAACATTCCGTTGTAAACTTCGTAGTGAAAATAAAACTGTTATACAGTTGCACCATCTTAACTTGCGTAATGGAACACTAGTATTTTACGGACTTGTACTTAAAAATTCCTGTTAATAAGCAAAGTTATCTTCATGTTATTAAAACGGAAAACATATATAAAAACATTTATAAACATTCTCTTATCTGAATATGCTCTTGCATAATATATAAATAAATACAATAAATAGATACATAAATACTTTGTTTGCTTATAAAAAGTATCTCCTAGTTGATTCATCGACGAACATGTAAAACCTCACTTTTACAGATATACGAGTCCACAAATAAATAAATAAATAAATACTTTGTTTCAACATCTACAATTCTGCATTGAATCATTGAGTGAACCCAGTGTGATACTGTTGTAGATATTGTTCTTAAAAAATCGTCCCTTAACTAAAATGTGACTAATGTTAAGATGAATTAAATTGTGTATAAATGTTATTACTATAAATATTAAACTTAATATACATTTAAAAACATATTCATTTTTGTAGTTGAAATTCATTTTATTTTTAGATGTGTTATTTAATTATTACAATTGAATTTCTAATGGGTTTAAAAATGAATTTAAAAACTCCTATGCAAAAAGTGCAATTTAAAACCCAATTTAAGAATTATTTTTTATATTAAATGTATTTATTGTTTTTATTTTCCTGTTATATGTTTGTTTGTTATAATTTGGCTTTTCTCTGCTTAAGAACACTGCTTATGCTCACATGTTCATTCAACCCTGGTGTTTTTGATGAGTGTAATTTGATTTGCCATACTAATTCCCTATATTCTAGGGATGTTTCCCAGTCACCCCCTCTAATATCATTTTTAACTTGTTCTAGAACCAAGAATTTTAAAGCCATTTCTTTACATAATAATGAATGTTTGTAGAATGCATTTGTTTCTTTCTTACTTTTGATTTCATATAGATGTTCATATACCCTCCTCTTCAAAGTTCTTTCTGTTTTTCCCACATAAAAACACAAGCAATGTTGGCATATTCCTAGATATACGTTATATATGTTTTACATTTATATGTTTTTCCAGCCATGGTCTACATGCTAGGAACCTTTCAGCTAGGGTGTTGTAGCTACAGTAATTCATCAGCATTCAGTAATACTTCAGTATTTATGGTGAGGGTATGATGCCAACCAAGGTCAGGGTCATACCAGCCTGTGCCACATGCTCAGAGAGCCCTTCTATGTTCCCTATCATTTAGTCCAGGGAGGTACATCACAGGTCAGCCATAGTGGCATGGACAATGACTGAGTCTTATGTGTCCATGCCTCTGACTGTCCTGTATGCTTGTGCTATGTGGTGGACCATAGTGCCCCATGGGCATATCACTGTGACCTTCACCTTGTCCAGCCTGGTGAGCGGGACCTCACTATACCGGACAATAAAGGTACCTAACACAACTGTAGCAGGTGTGTTGTCTAGCCGTGTAGGCTCTGACTGTTTGGCACACAGGATTTGTGTGCTATGTGTTGCACGTGCTGTGTTCTGGCTTAACGTATGCCTGTGTGCCAGCTGCAGAGGTGTCTGCTGCTCAGGCAGGATGCTGTTCTAAGGCTCCACAAATGCCCCAGTGTGTTCATGTGTTTGGATTGCTGTCAGTGTTGGTCTACATCAGACTGGTATTGTAGTCACTGTAGTATTTCATGCCACCTGACAGGTTATGGCAGTACTGGGTTCAGAGTGCTTAGTCCCCAGTTTGGCTATGTGGTTGCATCTCACACATGTGTTGTACGTCCATGTGTAGGGGAGAGGGTGACTGTGTACATGTGGCAGCTGTAACATTGCCACATGACTCACATATTCCACAACTGTACCATAGAGGTGACTGACAAGTGACCTTTGCACATGCTACCATAGTATTGTAATTACCATGGTGATTAACAGCACATAGGGCCAATGGGGAACAAGGTACAGAAGGTGAGTATGTGAGGGTGTAGCGCCTGTAATTAGTTAGCACTGGCATATATGACTGCTCACGTGGTCAAATGCCAGGTAAGTCATATGCAATGTGTCACAGGCAACGCATGAACAGGACAAACAGTGACATTCTGCCAAGTGAGACATGGACATACATATAGTAAGCTATGCAGATGTCACTAGGAATCCACAGAAGCTCTGTAAATCTGCATTGCAGGTGGAATCAGTGTTCCAGGGTAACTGCAAGCAAACACGCATGCAAACAAAGCTACAGTAAGCAGGGCTGCATGTAGTCCATTGTACAACAAACAAGCTGTACCACTTCCAGTAGGTAACAGTGCAAATATGCAGGCACTATACAGGTTATTTCACTGTCGCTAATCGGGCTTCGGGTCATTAGAAGTAGACCCCACTATACACATGTACATGGAAAGACACAGGTCAGATGGCCAGGGTCCAGTCTCAGCACACACAAGTGTACAGACCATGTACTGTCAGGATGTACAATAACCGGATGGAAACCCAGGTGCTCATATCTGCAGTAATACACATGTCAAATAACAGACACTGAGCCTTCACTCAGTGGTTTCATACTTAGTAGGATGTATGCTACCTGTCCTGCCACCACAATATCCCTGACATTTATGGGTACTCTCCCTCCTGTGAAAGTTAGTTTTGTGTGTTGTGGCTGTCTAGCATGGTATGAGATGTGAGCTTGCAGTACTAGGGTGCTCCTGTGTGTCCTGTACCAGTCATGTAGTACTGCACACATATCAACATCCTCAAACATCCACATTGCAGAGTCCAGTGTGGGCAACATGCCACTTGCAGTTTACATGTCCATCATTGCATATCAATACTTTCATTACCTTATCCCCTGTGCTACCTATGTATGTGGCCTTCTGTTGACATCCTTACCACCAGTATGCAAACATGTGCAGATGATACACTATGGTACTTACCATGGGTGTAGAAAACAGTACAAGACAATCATACCCTTACTGCATCAGGCATGCTGGGATATACCCACAATTATATCAGCACACAGTACTGTTAACAACATGATATTATTACTACACATCTATGTAGTCACCCTGTGCATCAGCAACATGTTAACCTGTACCTGCACTGATGTTACAGATTGCAGGAGGTGGCACAGTTTCATCATATGTACAGGGTGTGAACTTGGTATGCCTGAGTCTGACACTGATACCACCAATTGACATGTATGTGTATGTGTGTTGGTGAGTGACAGCAGTACAAGGTGGGGCAATGTTGATGCAGTGTGTGTGTGTATGCGGTAGCCCTAGGTGTTGTCAATTGGCATGTGTGTATGGATGCACAGAGTTCCACCTCATGGCTGCCATATACCGGTGTTTGTGGACAGCCACAGACTGTACCTGCCAGGTCATACAGATCAGTGTCTCTGGCCACAGACATGGTACCTGTGCCTTGCAGGGGTGCTATGGACCGTATCCGGTACCAATCAAGACTGGGTACTGTCATCAGAAGCAGGTATTCATTGACTGGACACAGATCCCTGTTGGGCCTGTCCAGAGCCACATGCACGTGGTCTCCTGGGGCGGTCTGATAACAGCACAGACCCAGCATTGCTGGGGCTGCTGCTGGCACTATGGGGGTGGCCGCAGCCCTGTTGTCATCCGTGACAACTGCCAGCTGCTGCTGTTGCTGGCATATGCCCACATCGATGGCTCAACCATCCACCATTGCCCTGGCTCATGGACATGTAGTTGTGGAACTGATCTAATATGTCCCCACAATGTCTGTCTATGACATCGGTGAAATTACGGATGGCAGCCGCAATGTCATGCATACTGTCAGTCATGGCTGTGCGACATGCTGTCAGCTCCCTCAGACCCTGTCTGGTGTACCATTCCATACGTGACTGTGCCTGCATGACAGCCCGAAACATAGCTGAGGTTGTAAGACCTCTGTGGGCATGTCTGACAGGGGCAGTACGCCCACGGATGCTCCCACGAGAACCCCTGGACATCTGTCTGTGTGGTACCATCTCAGGGCCATGCCCATGGCTGCTGTGTGGGGAAGCATGTGCCACAGATACCACATTACCCTGGTCAATGCCCACTGTATCCTGTCCATCACCTAGGGACATTGGTGACAAAGGATGTATTGGCAGGATGACTGTGCACATTGATGGGGTTGACAGCTGTGTACTGTCAATTGGCTGACCAATGACAGACCCTGGCACACCTTCCTGTGCCATTACACAGATGTCATCATTATCAGTACCCATGGCACCAGATTCAGGTTCCCTGCTGCATGACACCAGAGCAGCACCAGAACCTGTGGGAGGGAAACAGGAAACACAGTTTACAATGTCTACACAATGTTACCAGTAATGCACACATGCACACGTGCACAGGTGCACACATGCACACAGTTGCACACTTGCACACAGTTGCACACTTGCACACTACTCAGTATGCGAGATATCAACACACAGACACAGACACACCTGCATGCATACACAGAGCACTACTAAGTGAGCTTAATATTACTATTACTATCAAGACTATTAAAGGTATTGTTAATACACACTCACCAGCATGGATAGGCTGTATTGCTGTTACACCGGAGGGACCTGCAGAAGTGAGGAAATTAATGGCAGTGGGCACAACTGTTACTGAGTATGATACAGGGCAGTAGTACAACAGATGCCTTTCACAGGTCATCTGCTGATATTGAAAATATCGCACTTGCACATTAAATACTATGATGACAGCTACAAACCAAGGACACACCTCACACATGCATTAACTACCAGTGTACACAACAGTCAACTATAAATATGGCATATTACCTGCACGCTCATTGTCTTGGTGCTGTGTGGCTCCAGCCTCCATCATAATGCAGGTCTGCTGCTTTTGTTGTTGTTGGTGGGCTGGAGCCACAACACTTATGAGTAGTCCCTCCAGTCTGGTGAGTGGGGGATGTGTAGCCACCCCACCACCTGTGGCAACCTGTTGCCTGTGGATATCTGATGCACGCTGATGGACATTTCTGATTAAATCACTGCAGTGATGTCGTACCTGCTCATATGTCCTATTATGCATGCCTATGTCATTTACCCGACGGACCACGTCTTGCCACAGTGCAGCCCACTCCTGCTGATTCTGGCTGGTGCGGGAAAATAATATTGCATAATCCCGCACCAGGCTCTGGTGTATTTCCTCATCCTCAGCTGCAGAGTATGCTGGATTGCGCTGGTGAGCCATGGTCCTGAAAAAGAAATAAAATGATATCAGCAAAATATGTCAGCAGAATTTGGCACACATACTACACATGCTACTCGACTGTTGTGATACAACATATCTCACATATATAGCATCTGTCTGTCTATTGGTGGATACACATGTAAATGGCCAGGTATCAGTGCTCAGCCAACAACTGTGCAACAGTACCTGGCACACTCCATATGACATACTACCAAACCCCAGCAATCAGAACACTGATTCAGGTCCAAAGCACCTCCTCACTCTGGGGGTTTGTATCGAGGTACTGTATGGGGTACATCATCAACTACTGTGAGCTGACCACAAACTAATTGCCCTGGACATACATATCCCACCTCCACCACCAGCACAAACGATTACAGTGAATAACATTTCAAATGCAAACTTTACACTTTGTAAGACTGAGATGGTATCCTTTAAGCCCACTGGGCCAGTGGAAGCCACAACCCACAATGCTGACTCCTTCACAAATGATTTCTACGGACATCTCCAAGAATGCATGGATCATGCAATCCCATATAAGACCAAGACACTCTCCACAAAGGGAAAGCATCCTGTCTGGTGGACCCCAGCCATAGACAGATTGTATAACAAAAGATGGAAGCTACTGCAAGACATAGCATAATTCCATAAAGGGAAGGCATGTCTGCTCAGCACTAGTAAAAAGCTATGTTCTCTCATACAAACATCCATGGGCAACTTTGAGAGGGAAATCACCGGGGACACTACAGATAACCACAAGGCCTTCTTCAGTTATGTTAGAAACCTGGTCAGAAACCCTCCAATATGCTCATAGTTAGTACACAACAACAAATAATTCACTGCACCCACAGATATTGGCAACATTGTGGCAGACAGGTTCAGTGCAAGTTTCCCCCTCCCTCTCCCCCAAACTAAGACATACTTATCCCAGCTGAATGTAACCTCCCTGTCATCACAGATGTCCAGGTGAAAGCCGCCCTCAGAAAAGCAAAAAACACAGCATCAATGGGACCTGATGGTATCCCCAGTTGCATGCTATGTGAACTCCAAGAGGAGCTAAACACACATATAGAAGTGCTATGTAACACTAGCCTGACTACAGGATATGTACCTGTACACTGGCGTACAGCAGCAGTGGTTCCACTCCACAAAGGAGGCACCTCTCCATAACAATACAATACAACACTATACAATACAATACAATATGCTATTGCCCCTGGGACTACAGCATCATACTGTTCTGCTACCCTGACCATTGTGACACATGTGATGTGATGGTACCTGCTCCTGTCAAACAGTTACACAGGGTAACTCATATGGCATATTACCTATCTGACTAACATTCAGCAGGGGTATGTATGACATGTACTCATGGGGAGTCTTGCTTCTTAACGCTGTGTGGTTTATTGCAGGGTATGTCTTATCTGTGGGTAGGAACCGGTACCTCCTCCATGTGCTCTCTACTGCTGTGTCAAGGATGACACACAGCGGTCATTTAGGTTGTGGATGGTGTGAGGTGTTACTATGGTTGTTGGACATCTGTCATGGGTGTGACTTCATTATGTAAATCCAGGAGTGGTAACCTCTATGTGGGTAGTATGTGTGTACTCTGTGGTGTTGTCAGTCACTGTGCATTGGTAATGTGTTTGAGTGCATTGTCACAGTGTTGTATATGTCACTGTGTCCTCCATATCTGTAGCTGTCATGTGAGGTACATACCATGGCAGCCATTGTGTGGTGTGGAAGGGTACACTGACCTACATGTCCATAGCTGACACACCATGTCTGCTGACACATACCATGTGCAGGTATTCCAGGAATAGTGTGCCACTGTGACTATCATTGGGGGGAACTATTGTACACATTTATGACCCTGTTCACCCCTGACACATGCAGTGGTGGGCAGCCAATCACATATCTGGTGGTTACTGGTGTAGGTGATTTGAAAGGGGGTATGGTACTCCAGTTTTGACACTGGTGTTCACTCCATGCCTTTGTCACCAGGCACCTGTTGCAATACATCTGTACACATGTGCCTCACTCAGAATATATATACATCTCTCTCTCGCTATATATATATGTATATATATATATATATATATATATATATATATATATATATATATATATATATATATATATATATATATATATATATATATATATATATATATATATATATATATATATATATATGTCTGTATACATATACACATATATATATATATATATATATATATATATATATATATATATATATATCGATGTACGTATATTGCTATAGATATGGAGAGAGGGGGGAGTGTGACTGAGAGGGGTGAGAGTGACAGAGGGGGTAGGACAGGGGGAGTGTGAGATCGTCATATGCAGTCATATCAGTAGATAGTCAGATCTGTATGTCTATGTATATGTATCTACATATATTTATATCTGTATGTGTGTATTACATATATATGTTTCTACATATTCTATCTATCTACATCTGTCTATGTATTCCTACATCCCTCTCTATCTATGTATACATATATGTATATATATATATATATATATATATATATATATATATATATATATATATATATATATATATATATATACATACATATATTGACATACATACGTATCCATATGATAGATAGGTATATCAACATGTTTGTTTACAAAACTGTATACACACACTAACATACTGCTAAACATACATAACTGTGAAACCTACTTTGTACATTGCACTACAACCTACATTCAACCTACATTGATATGTGCACATAGATGCCCTCACATACATATGTATGTACAGCCTTCACTGATAGTTGCTGTATGTCCCCTGCCCTATGCACATCTTCATATACATATGGATACAGACCAATAACACATACGGTGGGTTCACAGTATGTAGACTTTTAAAGTATTACTTTACATTACCTGTTTTTGTCACAGCTGCTTGTGTTGCCTTTTGGTTTGGTGTCCTGCTGCTGCTCCAGTTGACAGATGTCAGCTTTCTAGTAGGTTTTGTTGAGTGTTTTTGTTTGTGTATGTTTTTCTCTCTCTCTCTCTCTCTCTCTCTCTCTCTCTCTCTCTCTCTCTCTCTCTCTCTCTCTCCCTACCTCCAGAGGTTGCAATGAAAGTATTGCATGTGTGGAATGGGAGTACAGCATGCTTTTGTAGGTATCTGCATATGTCCATGTGATGGCCTCTGCACCAATTGTTAGCCAGCATTTGCTAATTGCATGCAGCCAGTTGTGTACTGATTGCAGTTCTCACTGTGATTTCAGGACAGTGCTATAAAAAGGTATGTGAGATAGGCATAGCCCTTTCAGAGTTTAAGGGCAGGGGCCATGCTGGTATGCTGAGGACACTGTTCTGTGAGTGTAAAGGTTAATATCTCTCTCATATTTCTGGCTGTGTTGTAGATTAACATTTCTCTGTTCATTTCTCCAGTTTCCTGTACTAAGTGTGTATGTACACTGACATCTAAGACTACTACTACTGTTAATGTGGGTGTGTGTGCTTTCCTGTGGGACATGTGGTGTAACTAGTATATAGCAGTGGCTCTTGCACTTTGTTGCTACGGCTTCAATATTTGCCCTTTACATTCACTACTTGTATACCTGCTAGGTGTCTTGACTGTAGTATGTTGCTGTGGCTTTCCTATTTTCCATGTGCATTCACACCTTAGAATGCTTGCTATATCTGCTAGGGTGTTACTACATGCAGTGTGGTCTGGCCATGGTGTGGGCCTTGACATCTATTAGGGTATTTGAGTATGCTGCTGAGCAGGCCCCAGAGACTCTCAGGTGCATCTTTTATCTGCCTCATGGAATGGTACATAATCAGTGGGGTACACCCATTATATTGTCTGGTTTTCTGCAGTTGTGACTGTGGGTTAGCATGAGCATATGTATTACTACACTATTTCCGACGTGCAAGTGGTGCATACTTTCAGTACTTCATAGTTACCATTGCATGTGTTGTAACACCTTTCTGCCTACTGTTTATACATTTCACAGGGAGTCTGTGGGGCATCCCTGTAACTCAGTCACTGTTGTTAGGTCTAGGCTTTTAACTATTCAAATATGGCAGTGTCAGACCTCTCAAGTGTACAGATATTTGCAGGATGTCCACATTTTTGCCTCATATTTTGGTCCATATCTCATAAACAGCTTTTTCTGGCAAATCACTCAGGGCTCAAGTCAGACTATAGTGACAAACATTTCAGTTTCAGACTTCATACCCTTCCAAACATCCAACATAATGCAAAACCTGTTACTCTCTCAACTGTCTAAGTTTGTTGGAGCAATATTTGAAATGTGTCCCTGTTTTTGGGCCTTCGCTCCACATTTTATATTACTTAGTCCGGATGTGTTGCTGTAAGAGGTTGTGGGGTATGGGCAGTGATTATCCTGCTGTGAGTTTGTGTGTGGCTTGCAAGGTGCTACAGTGACATTATTACCTACTAGCTACCAAGTAGCATGGCTGTTTCTGTTCACACACTACTATTATAGTAATCCACTACATTTGACAGTAAATATACATGACATGCTTTGTGTACTACACATCCTATATTCCCTTTACATTCATTTCTACTATTGAATGATATATTTATTGTAGCACAATGTTCTTACATAGCAGTCGTGGCTTAGTGGTAAGTCATGCAGACTACTGTTTCCAAGGTCCTGGGTTCGGGACTGACCGTGGGATTTTATTTTGCTTTTGAGCAGACTACAGGCCTTGTCATTCAGAGTGACTAAGGCACTTTTAAGCAGTTGTAACTGGGTTAGTGCTGGTTTACGCGGAGCTCACGCATGCGCACTGGCATTCAGCTCCGTGCACACCCGCTTACAACTGCTTAAAAGTGCTTACTTTTGCTCACACCCGCACTAATTTCTTTGAAAGAAATTAAAATAGGGAGACAGGAAAGTGGTGAAAAAGGGGTCACAAAGAGGGTAAGACAGTAGGGAAACAAGCTCGGGTTTTGCAGGAGGGATGTAGGTAAGGCCCATAGCTGCCCATTTCTTCATCAGCAACAGCTGTGCATATGTTTGTAATTTGGTGTGACATTTGAAACCCCTGAGAGAGGTGTAAGGACAACAATAATACTTGTTGTACAGCCAATTGTAATTGACAGTTTCCATGTCCAGCAGACATGTGTGCAAAATGGGCAGCTATGTATGGGGCGTATTTTTTTTGTGGGTACAGAGTGCCCTTTTTTTTTTTTCAGGTGAGAGTGGTATGTCAGGTACAGGAAGTCAGTATAGCTGGGGAGGTAGGTTGGGTAGGTTAACAGACAAGACAAACAAGATGCATACAGGGGCGGTGTATGACACATGTGGGGGGTTACACAATTGACGGGGACGAATGTTTGGATATCTAGAGCACATGAGCCCACAGATGGCAACGGTGGAACTGATATCCCCACCCATGGGCAGTTGCCACTGTGCCTTCACTGCCCAGGACGGGGCTGTGCTAGTGGCTGTGTAGGCCGGGCAGCAGGCACGCCCATTAGTTGTGCCACCCGTGCCTCAAGCTGGCGTAGGGGCCCAAGAACAGTGTCCTGGATCTCCCTACGCACCACAGTCTGGACATTATAGAGGGTGAGTGGATGTTCTCCTCCGGCCACACTTGCAGAGGGGGGATGAGCCCCATCTCCTGCAGCGCTTCCACCCACAGGTGGCACAGGGCCACCGGAGGAGGGTCCGGCCTGGGCACTACTGCCAGGTGCACTCGCCAGCTGAGGAGGGAGAGGTAGGTCCGCTGGAACCCGCCTTCCCTGTCGTCCTATGTTTTGCATTATGTTATGACAGTTTGGGTTAGTAACTTACAATACCATTCACAATTAGTTGTAACAGCATGCATTAGTATTCCCATTAACCAAACACCTATATATTCAAACCATTGAACAGCAAGCATAACACATGCATAATTTGAACAGCAATACATAGTCTAACAACATGCAGGGTTGATTGATGGCAACAGGCCATCAGGTTTTGATGTATGAATAGGGCGGATGCATCAACGTACATGCAAATATGTACGAACCAACAGGACAAATGTCCAGGGGTGTTAATTGTGATTGCACATACCAATTTCACGTGGAATGGATTATTTGTGGTTATAGGGTAGGGTGAAGAAAATTTAATTAACAACTTCAAATACAAATACATATGCTGTACATTTCTAATAGCTGCAGATATATGCACACTACAGTTCTGCCTACAGTTTCCTATTTGATAACTACTTCAGGTTGGTGATAGGAATGTTACTGCTACACCAATATACATTTTCATTTTTATTCATACACATTCATATCTGGCTCTGTTCAGATGCATCATCCTGCTACATTTGCTTTATATAGCTATATACAACTGTGGATGTTTGGTATTTCAGACAACCATACTATCTGCATATTGCAGACTGAGAGCAACATATCCAGATTTTGTGACACACATTCCAGCTGCAGTACCATTTTCAACACATGTTACTGTTTGGTTCTACCTGTCACATTCATTTCATTCTGTACTGACTGCAGTATACTTTATTCAGGAGTTATTAGTACTTTATTGGTGGATTCATAACTCTTTCTCACACTCTCTCACTTGTTTTATTTTTACAGTTCAGGATGGTACTTAATTCTAGGCTTTATTGACATGTTGTTCCTGTAGTTATAACAATCCTTTCCAACAGTCTCACTTCTGTCATGTTTCTGTATTTCAACAGGGATATATTTCACACATGTGTTTTACTCAGCTTCTGCAGCTGTACTTTTCAGCCTGCTGCAGGTTATGTACTATTATATTACAGGTGGGACATCTTTATTTCAGACTTGTTTCATTTTTATGTTTGGATTACAGGCTGCATCACACTTTTGTAATCAAGCAATACTTGCAACCCCTCTTACACTGTTACTTGCCCATTTTATTAATTAGTGACTACACTGCACTCTTTTGCTAACTGTCATACTTATATATTTATTTACAGTTACAGGGAGAGAATTACTGACCTGCCTGGTGGAGCAACCATGCCAGCCTATCACCATAGGCTCTACGGTTCGCAGAACGGACACCTGCAGCTGTAATATAAATAAAGTAATATTGGAATACACATCTCCAATAATATCAGCTAGGTTAATTTCTTACATAAATAATTACATGTAACTTACTCAGTAGTGGGGCATTGGGCATTTGTCGGGCCTCCTGGATCCAATGGTTCAGTTGGTCCTGCTTCCGTCTCTTCAGGTCCGCATGGTGGTGACTGACCTGCTCACCAGTCCTTGGTATCCCTGTGGCACTGGTGAGATCATGAGCCAACCGGTCCCACGCCTCAGCCCTATATGCTCCCCACAGGACCTGGCCCTGCATGAGTTGGGCCTCATGATTGTGGATAAGGAGCCAAATCATATATTTGGACTCCTCAATGCCCCACCTCTGTGCTCGGAAGAAACTACCCTCACCTGCACCTGACATCCTGGCTACAAGTCGGTTCTACAATCGGTTATGCTGTGTATTCCTGCCTATGGGGCTTATATATGCTGTTTTTCCCGCACTGATCTGTGATTGGCCATTTTGGAATTGTATCAGCTTCACAAAACCTGCTTTGTCATGCTCCTCTTTCTATTCATTCCTATATATATGCTATTACTGCATTTCTAAGTGCAGCTGTCATGGTTTATTGGTTCAGTACCTTGACTATGGTGCATGGTATCCTGGGTTCGAACCTGGCCATTGCTTTTTATATTTTATGACTGTCTACACAGGCTAGGAGGTGTGTCTGTGTAAAGGCAGTTTTGATAAAGCTTGCTCAACGTTGCCCGTCGGTTAGCTTGGTGGCGCGGCGTGCAGCTCCGCGCAAATGGGTTACGCTGGTTTACGCATCATTTGGCTGCCAGCACGCATATTATGCTCAGCTCAGCTATGGGCACACAGTTTCAGCATGTTAAAATGCTGCTCAACCCCGGGCACTCATTTTACACCTGTTAAACCTCTGCTCACCTACGGGCACTCATTTTAAACCTGTAAAAACATTGCTCACCTACAGGCAGATATACTCAACTTGTTAGACTGTAGCTCAGCTATAGGCACATCTGACATTTTTTTTTTTATTATCTCACATTTATTCAAAATACATGGCCCATTTCATTACATTTTACATAAAATATAATTTTATATGTGTACATATATGTCAGGGACTTGTTTCGTGCTTATTTCACTAAAAATAAAAATTGATGTTGTGGGGGCTCGAACCATGACTGCCTGCTCTTCAGCCGATGTCTCTACTGCTACACTATTTCTTCTTGGCTTACTTTGATTATTTAGATCTTATATGCTTTTCCACAGACTGCTAACTGTGGCTAAGCTACGGGCACGCCTGCGCAAACGAGTGCACTCACGGGCAAACATCTTTACAATTTAAAAAAAAAATTATAAGATGTTCATTTCTACATTTTATGTTCGTAGTCTGTGGGGGCATGTGTTGTGTTGTGTTTATTCACATTTACATGGACTCTGTCGTGGGGGTTTACTTTTGGGACTTTTACTCTTCTGGGGACGTGTCCGTTTGCAGGGCTCAGCCTACGGACACGCCCCCTACTCTCTTCCATGGACCGTGTTAGCCTTAGGTGTGATTCAGCATGCCCTCATGCATATGCATGACATGCTGACATCACACCGTTTAACTGCAGCCTCCGTGTAAGCTTTGTAACTCTTACATGGAGGCTTCGTGAATCCTGCCCAAAGAAAGTTATAGGGGAAGAACCAATGTTTGGTTTCAGGAGGAACAAGAATTTAAAAGACTTGTTATGCCATGAAGGAAATAAAATGACTCAAGTTAAATCGAGGTTTAAAGGAACCAGACCTTGTGGTTCTTGTAAGGCATGTTCGTCTATAAATACAGAAACCACATTTATACAACCCATCACTAATAGAACATATCATTTTAATACAAGCATTTTAATACAAGCATGCAAAATCTGGAGGTAATGCTACTCAATGCTAGAAGTCTAAACCTCAAAATGCACTCTCTCAAGGCACTCCTAAAAATGGAGAACATCGATATCTGTGCAGTAACTGAGACCTGGTTCAAGGGTCCAGAGAGCACCCTTGCAATACCAGGCTACAACTCTTACCACACTTTTTGGCCACTAAACCAGGACCGAAACACTAAAGGTGGAGGAGTGTCAATATTCACCAAGGATATTCACAACACCAGGCTAGTTGCCAAACACAATGCATCTGAAATTCTCCAGGTGCAACTAACACTAGGTAAGACTGCAATCCAAATTGTAGCTTGCTACAGATCCCCCGCCATGCCACAAGATTCTCACTACACCTTTTTAAACATACTGTAAAATATTAAGATAGAACCAAACACCCTAATACTAGGTGATTTTAACTAGCCTGCCATTAACTGGCAAAACTACTCTTGTACCAACACCTTTGCTCAACGGTTCTTGGAATTCATAAATTACAACGCCATGGATCAACTAATCCATAGTCCCACCAGGGGTTCCAATATCCTAGACCTGGTCATTACCAACATGGGAAATCAATGCTCCACACCTATGGTCACCCCCTCGTTAGTCAGGTCTGACCATAAGCTAATCACCCTTAACATCCACATCCTACCCCCACTCCCCAGTAAGGAAACCTCCATAAAAAACTTCTCCAAAGCCAGCTTCATGCTACTCAAGTCAGAAGTGACAAACTTCATGACACCCATGCAGACCGGAACTGAAAGTTCAACTGCTGAATCCTACACTAAGGCACTGTACGAGCACATCTACTCATGCATGAATCATGCCATCCCAAATAGAACCAAGATGCTCTCATCCAAAAAAAAAAAGGAAGCCAATCTGGTGGTTCCCTGCCATAAACAAACTTTACAACAAAAGGAAGAAACTGTTGCAGAAAAGAGGAAACTCACAGGATGCAAAAAACTCCCTTACCAGCCTCAGTAAGTAACTGAGATCCCTCCTAAAATACTCCGAAGCTAGTTACGAAAATAAAATTGCCAGAGATTCCAAAGACAACCACAAGGCATTTATAACTATGTCAAGAATCTAAATAGCAATACTCATATCTGCTCTGAGTTAAAACAGAATGGCATTAAATATACTGATCCCAAGGATATTGCCAATATCCTGGCAGATCGATTCAGTGCCAACTTCACCTCCCCTCTCACCCCCTAAATGACCCATCTCAATACCAGAAGATTGCCAAATTCCAGTAATAATGGCCACACAGGTAAAAAACACACTCTCCAAAGCTAATAATACAGCATCCATGGGACCGTATGACATCCCGGGCTGTGTACTACATGAACTACAATATGAACTGGCACCTCACCTAAGTGTCATGTTTAATCATAGCCTCACCTCAGGTTTCGTGCCCACTGAGTGTCTCAGAGCTACAGTTATCCCACTATACAAGGGGGTTCACCTTAGATCCTGGAAACTACCGTCCCATCAGTCTGATGAGCCTTATCTGCAAGGCCATGGAGCATATTATCAAGGAACGTATAAACAAAGACATTGGCAACCTTCAAACACTGGACCCCATCCATTTTGGATTCGTGAAAGACCAATCTTGTCTCCTGAACCTGATTGACTTTTTTGAATCGGTCTCCAGAGTCATGGACAAGGGTAAAGTGGTTCATACAGCCTATCTAGACCTTACAAAGGCCTTTGACACCATCCCTCACTCTGGAATCATAGATAAACTTACTAAGCTGGGCATTAATCCCTACATCACCCAATGGGTTGCTAACTGGCTTACTGATAGAACCCACACTGTAAAAGTAGCCAACTCCAAATCCAGCTCCAGACAAGTAACAAGTGGAGTACCTCAGGGTTCAGTCCTGGGAACGCTCTTGTTTGGCATCTACTTCTCTGAAGTACAGGGCAACACTAAGGGACTCTGGCTAACAAAGTTCCCAGATGACTGCAAACTGGGAGCTATTATTTTATCCCCAAATGATGTGGATACTCTACAAAAGGGCCTTACAGAAACAGATGCTTGGTATCAGAGCCATGGGCTCAAGCTCAATGCCAAGAAATGTATAGTTATCCCCTTTGGGAAAAAACATGTACCTGTGAATTACCATATAGGTGGCAGTACACTAAACACCGAAAGTGTGATAAGAGACTTAGGGACACAGGTGGACAGTGGTCTCACCTTCGATAACCACATCACCACAACAGTCAGGAAATCCTTCTATGTGGCACACCTCATCACTAAGGGCTTTTCATCCAGAAAAAAGGAGGTCATTGTCCCACTGTACTCATCCCTCATTAGACCCATTATAGAATACAATGCCCCATTCGGTATGTACCTCTCAAGACATCTGCAACAACTGGAAAGGCTGCAGAAATACCTCACTAGAAGAATCACAGACCTAAAGCAGATGCCCTATGCTGACCACCTTAAAAAACTCCAGCTATACTTTGTCGCATATCGTCTACTCAGAGGCGATCTCTGCTTAACATACAAGGCCATGTCAAACCCAGAGCTGTTGGACATTCTACACTTAAAGAAATCCCAATCCCACAGAGCCACATGGTCCAGGAATCTAAACCTTGTCATCACAATAAACAAAACATGCTGGAGGGATAGGTTTCTGACCCAGAGACTCCCCAGACTCTGGAATAGATTGCCCATACATGTCAGGCAGAGTGCCTCTTTGGCCCTCTTCAAAAGGAACCTTGATGTTTGGATGGGAGAAAAGAAATTCACCCCAGGGATCACGTCGGTCGCCCTGCTAGACAGGGGTCCAGGGAAGTAAATAGTGTGGGAAGAAATAGCCAGGGAATTGTTATGGCTAGGCTTGTATAGGCCCTAGGGCTGATAGCCTAGTACCAACCTATGAACCTATGAACATATGCTAATTGCAAGACTATGAATTTGATATATCTAGCTACCTGTAGGTTATGTGCAGGATTTTGTGTTGGGAAGACAAATTGCATGATAAAAAATAGAATATTAAATCACTTGTCTGCCATAAGGCTATGTAATGAACACAATGCTTTATAATCAATACATTCATCAGTTTCCAGGACATGATTTTAGGTTTGTAGTACTACAGAGCATACACAAGTGTTTTTTTTTTTTTTGAGGGGGGGTCCTAGTGAATGAAATAGAGTATCAAGAAGCAAGATGGATTATAGAGCTAACAGCTTATAGATTCCCAGGATTGAATGATGTCATTCCCCTTAAGCCAGCCTTAAAGAAAAGGCGGATAAATTACTGATTTTAATTGGTAGTAATTTATTATTTAAACTGTTTGAACTTTTCAGTAAATTATCTGAAGAAGGGCTTTAGCCTGAAAGCGCTTACACATCCTTGTTGTTGCCTTGATTTTATGTCGTTTTATGCTGTTTTACATGATTAAACCTTGGACTATACTTCATGGTGGTTGTTATCATTTTTCAACATATATATATATATATATATATATATATATATATATATATATATATATATGCATATGTCTACATATATACAAACACACACACACACACGCACACACATATGTATGTAAATACATGTCCCCTATATTACCACCACAGTGCTGCATGCTATGTGTGAGGGAACAGCACACATAGCAATACACACAGATATATACAGCTGTAAGTGTGTGCAACATGGATGGGTATGTCACATGTGAACCTCTTGTTGGGACCACATTTCCCTTGTCTGTGAAGTAGAGAATGGGAATATGGGGAAGGATAGCAGGTATATTTGTGGAGGTGGTTCAGGTTGGTAGATATAGAGGACAGCCTACAGGGGTGGTATATGACACGTGGTGGGTAAACACCCTGGACGGTGTGTGTGGTCTGTGATGTGGAAGCCCCATGAGCCCCCATATGGAAACAATGGGAACAAGGCTTCCACCAATTGCTAGTCAGAACAGCAGTCCATGGCCCTGAAAGTGCCAGGCCTGGAGGTTGAGCAGGAGGAGCATGTGGACCCTGTGATTTTGTACTGGGTGACTCAAGGTGCTGTAGCACATCCCACATATGTCTATGGAGTCCCCTATGGAACAGACCCTGGACCTGACCTTGGGTGACAGGATCATGTCTGTGTGTGCCCCCAGGAAGGCAACATCCCCTGAGGTGGTTCCACGTAAATGTAATGCTGGACCAGTAGATGAGGAGGCCCCAGGGTGGGTCCTACATGTGATGTGGCCTGGTAACATGGCCAGATGAGATGGGAGAGGTGGTTCTGCTGCCAACATTTCCATAAACATGCTATTGTGTCATGGTTATAGAACATATGTGGGTAGTAATAGCCCACACAATCCCGGAACACATCCAACAGCATGCAAAGATATCCCCGATAACACACAATGACAGATGTGCAGCAATCACATAGCAAGTATACCACATGCATATATGGAACCATAGTGGCCCTGACAATGGCATGCAGGTGAAATATTCTGTAACAGGCCATCAATGATAGTGTCCACACAGGGAACATGGCTACAAACACATAACACAAAGTGTGGCACAATACAATATATGTCCCAAAGGTAGGTAAGTGTAGCCATACCTATTGAATTGTGTGAACAGTTTTTGTCGTTGATATGGTGTGGCAGTTACAGAGATGTGTATTAAGAACTATGCTCAGACCTGTTTCCATCTTTATAGCTTTCAGGCAAGATGTACCAAGGCCATTTAGCCAGGTATTCAACGGCAGAAAATGAGGTTGTCTTGAACCACCTAATACTGCACTATCCAGTTCTGTTCAGCAAGGCCACCCATGAGTAGCAGGAGTGGACTGACCTGTGGAATGATCTAGTCCACAGGGTCAATGATTTTGGCCTGCATAACTGCAGTTATTAGCAGGTCCAGCATCATTGTTCTGACCTGCTTTGCAATGCCCGTTGGCGTACTGCTGCAGTCTGGGGGGATCATCTCACAACAGCAGGGGGGGGGTCATGCCATCCATCCACCCCAACATGTATTGAGGAGCTCCTCGCCAACCTTGTGGCACCTGCCCACCCACACAACCAACAACTGGCAGAGACCATTGTGGAGGTGGGTACTACCCACACACTGGCTGAAGAGCATGCATGTAAGGCCACAGGGCACATTAGTAGACCAATGTTGCATATGCATCTGCATCTGTACAGGTAGATCATACATATGTGAGATGTCATATATATATAGTCTGTTGCTGTATAGTAGTAATAAACAGATGTGCATAAGCGGCAGTATTGTGTAATTCTACTGTTGGTATACTATATTGCTACACCCACCCTGTAGCAATGCCACAGCTGTGGCCACTGACATTGCATCTCTCACACTTTTATGTAGGTCCCTCTGGTATACCACAAAGGTAGCAGCCTGTAGCTAATGAGTATGTTTTATGTTCATGCTTGCCAATACACTTGGCATGTAATGGTAATGGCATATTCCATGCACACATGTAACACACCTACCCATAATGCATGCCATACATGTTCACATATTGTTGCTGTTAAATGCACTGCATCACAGTGTTGACCATGATGGGGTATCTGAAGGGTATGTCAGACACCTGCAAGATAACTAACATCCTGTCATTGTGAAATGTGTCCACAGGAATGAACTTAATGCTGGGACACATGGTCTACAGTAGGAACATGTGTGAAACATCACCCTTATACAGTGCAACAACAGTGTATATACCAGTATTACAATGGCAACCGTTACAGATCTACACTATGGCATAACATAATACTGTGGTCCACGTTATTAGCTGGGACTAGGCTGTTATATGTGGTGTTCAGTGTATGGGACACTGCAAACTGACACACATGTGTAGGCCATACTTGTCAAGCATCTGCAAAAAGGTTGAAGATAGGGAGGGTGTGTCAGCATGACACACCAGTGCACTGCAGCATGGATCCTAATGATGCTGGGAATGACAGTATCTGCTCACAGTCAGGTTCAGAAATTGTGGCAGGCATAACCCTACCCTACAACAATAGTGATGGCAGTATGTGAACACCAAGGGATGTGCACAGGAGTAGACCTTGCAATCATGCAGAGTTGGGGACATGTGTTGAGCAGACTGGCCATATACTGGCAAATGCAGATGGCCCATGCTAGTATACCCCTGAAAGGAATTGTGACTGCTGTAGTACACATAACAATAGGTGCAACAAACCATCATGATAAGGGTGTACACACATATGCACCCACGGAGTGTATGGATCATGGTCAGCATCCACACACCTAACACATTTCTTAGACAATGCATGTGATTGTACAGGACATATGTCACATATCAGGCTCACGTACTGTTAATATATGCAGTGATGTGGTCCCATGGCAGATCAAGGAAGAGTGTTTCATAACAATAAGGCTGTGTACACTCCCCATAGCCATGGTACGGTCTGATGGTTGTTAGTGTAATAGTATTGGATTAGTCATACATGCACCGCTGATATTGAGATCTTTAAACCAGACATCAGGCATTCACAAATGACATCTGTCCACATATCATCCCAGGTATGTGTCACTGAAACACATAGGGGCTGTGAGCATTAGAGCAGACATAACTGACACAGTAATGCACATTCAGCAATGGTTTGTACACCTGTGAGGTTTGGTGCACAATACATGGCAGGGTGCAGAACAGATGTACAGCAATACTGTGTACATGGGTGCAGTGTTTTCCAGGGGAAGGGGCATCACCTACTAACACAGCCCATGCATCACACACATGTGTACTGTTGCTAGCATGGATTAACTATAGCTGCACTGCATGCTGTTGACTACCATATGTTATGCATGTTGACAAATGGGTAATGGGAGGACTGTGTGTACTATCTTTGTGCAACCTCACCTGTGTGTGTGTGCGTGTGTGTGTGCGTGTGTGTGTGTGTGTGTGTGTGTGTGTACTCTTATGCAATGCAGTACAGATCTTAAAGTGCATTTCTTGTTTTCCCCCACAGGTGGTGAGGTGGGTCAGGGTCCCTCCTACATGTATCCTGATGTTAGTGTCCATACAGACACCGAAGATGATGATAGTACTGTTGAGGCACAGGCGGGGTTGTCAGGGGCTGAAACTGCACCATTGTTTGACATCCCCCTCTTAGGCACCCCAACCCTGCACACAGTTACAGTGCCTATATATACCCCATCACCAGTGACCATAGCAGAGGAACAGTTGATGGTTGGTGGCAGTGCACAGGGGAGTGTGGTATCTATGCATACTGTGTCTGGTCACAGCAGGCATAGCTGGATGTCTGGCAGGGCACCACATAGGCAGATGTACCTGGATGCTTGTGGTAGGGCCACTGGTCATCATGCCCCTGGCAGAAGCGCCACAACTGGTACCACCAGGTGCATGTTTCAGACTGTCATGGGGGAGCAGGCATCTATGGAACTGTATGCCAGACAGGGCCTGAGGCTGCAGAGGGCTGCTTTCATATCTGCAAGCGACAATTTCCATGAACTGTCTGATGCCCTCCATGATTATACCGAGGTCATGGATAAGACGGTTGGGTGAGATGGTGGGCCTCATTGACCGTGGTTTGTCCGTGCTTGAAAATGTGGTGGGAGTGTGTCGATGGCCACATGGACGTTGGCCAGCAACACTAACAGCTGGCAGTCGATGTGGACATGCTAGGACACCAAGGCGCTCCTGTAGTGGCAGTACCAGTCCCAGCACTACAGGGGGGGCACTGTCCACACCACACCAGGCCACATGCACATGGCCCTGGCCAGTCCCAGGAGGGACCTGTTTCCAGTGGACATTTGTCATCATCAGGGGAGAGCAGCACATTGAGGCCTGTACCTGGACATGCCCATGGAACCCCTGGCAGGAACAGTCCGCTTGTCCATGGCTGGAGGTGGTGAACTGCACACCCTGCCAGGTATGGTCTGCAGCTGTCCAAGAACCACCTGTATAGGACAGCCACATGGCATAACTGTGTGCATGCATACCCACACACTATACAAACACACCTAAGACAACCCCATACCTACACACACCACATCACCATGCCCATTTCAACTAATTACACCCCTCATCCACACACAAGGTGTCAAACGTATGTCCCACCCTCGGTCTTTGGCAAATCAACAACACAACCTGTGCATATGATGATACTTGTGCCACATCCCTGTCATTCATACCATCAATGCCGGGACAGGCTAATATGGTTCTGATGGACACAGTGACTGCACTACAGTGTACCAATGTACTGCAGTGTAACAAGTTGTCAGGAGTAATGTTTAATGCAGACATGTCAGGTAGTGTAGCTGTCCAGCCATGATGCATTATAGCTGTTAGTAACAATGAGTGGTTGCGGTCTCCATAATGTTATCCATTTGTGTTGTAGGTGTACATGTGTCAGCAAAAGTATGGTCTGCAGTCATATTCCACAAGGGGTATGGCACTGTTGTGACACCATGGCTGTAACATATCCTGGGTACAGTTGAACACATGTCACAGGTTTGTATAACAGATATTGTCTGTGCCACATGGACAGGTGACCCGCTGGGACATGTATAATCAGCAACCTGATGCAGACCCATCCACATGCATGCACACTCTTACATGGCAACACTGGGAACAGACCCTACCTAAGTATGTAGTGCTACTGAAGTGTGTGGCTTTCATTGCATGCACCACACAGCGTTTAGGGTGAGGTGTGTTCCAGGTTACATGCTACATGCAGAACATCCCCAGACATGTACAGTATGGTAACGGGGTATGTAATGGTTGTATATGGACAACACATAGTGTGACATTCCATTATATATACATTAACAGACACATAACAGGCAGACACACATCTGAGAGACCTGGGCCTATCAGTGCTAACTAACTTGTTAGTGTGTCCAGTGTGTTACATGTAGGCTGCACACAGCACATGCATAACTGGGATGGATTGTGGTATCAGTTACCTGTATGGTTGATGGTGACAGTGGTCACCATACAGTGGTACATGGGACATATGCCGGGTGTACCATGGTATAATGACAGTGTACACAGCAACCCCATCCCACAGTGGAAATTGTACTCACTGGCACCCATGATGACACTCTGACATACCCACCATCACACATTGCTCATGACTTGTGATACAACCCATTGTATATCCCAACAGTGGTACTACAGGGATATGCATCTAATGCAAATGTCACAGGCATAGTAAGGTGTTGCATTGTCATTCCTCACCTATGGGCAGCAACAACACTATCCATACTACTGTGTGGCAATGCATATTATGATAGAAGTATGTGGCCTTGGAATGCTGTACCATACAGATATACAAACATGCACACATACACACACTTCATAGGTTCATAGGTAGGTACTAGGCTCTCAGCTCAAGGGCCTACGTAAGCCTAGCCAACAAGGTTCCCTGGCTTACGTCACCCAAGAAAGTTATTTTTCTGTGCCACTGCAGAGCAGAGACACAGAAGTGATCCCTGGGGTGTATTTCCTATTTCCCATCCACTCATCAAGACTTTTCTTGAAGAGTGCTAATGAAGAAATTTGCTTGACATAGATGGGTAGCCTGTTCCAAAGTATGGGAAGTCTCTGGGACAGGAATCTATCCCTCCAGCATGCCCTGTTTATCGTGGTGACAAGGTTTAGGTCCCTAGAGCATGTAGCGTGGAGGGATTGGGATTTCTTTATGTGTAGCATGTCCAACAGCTCTGGGTTTGACAGAGCTTTATATGTTAGGCAGAGATCACCTCAGAGTACGCGATATGCTACAGAGTAAAGCTGGAGTTTTTTGAGACGGTCAGTGTAGGGCATCTGTTTGAGGCCAGTAATCCTCTTTGTGAGGTACTTCTGTGGCCTTTCCAGCTGCTGCAGATGTCTTGTGAGGTACATTCCAAAATGGGTGTTGTACTCTATAATGGGTCTAATGAGTGTCAAGTAGAAGGGAACAAAGACCTCTTTTTTCCTGGATGAGGACCCTTTTATGATGAGGTGTTCCACATAGAAGGACTTCCTGACTACTGTGGTGATGTGACTATCAAAGGACAGACTACTGTCCACCTGGGTCCCAAGGTTTCTTATCACACATTTGGTGTTAAGTAGACTGCTGTCTATGTAGTAGTTCATGGGTACAGAGTTTTTACCAAAGGGGAGGACAATGCACTTTTTGGCATTGACCTTGAGGCCATGGCTCTGACACCAGGCTTCTGTCTCAGCGAGGACCGTCTGTAGAATTTCCACATCATTTGGGGACTCGACTATGGCTCCAAGTTTGCAGTCATCTATGAACTTCATTAGCCATAGGCCTTCTGTGTTAGTCTGTACTTCAGAGAAGTAGATACCAAACAGGAGAGGTCACAGGACTGAACCCTGTGGTACTCCACTTGTCACTGGTTTGAGGTCATATTTGGAGTGTGCAACTTTTACAGTGTGGGTTCTATCAGTGAGCCAGTTGGCAACCCATCTTGTGAAATAAGGATTTATACCTAGTTTATTGAGTTTAGCTATAATTCCAGAATGAGGGATGGTATCGAAAGCCTTGGCGAGGTCAAGATAGGCTGTGTGAACCACCTTATCCTCATCTACAGATTTGGTGACTGCCTCAAAGAAGACGATCAGGTTCAGGAGGCATGATTTGCCTTTCACAAACCTGAACTGGGTGGAATCCAGAGTTTGGAGGTTACCAATGTCTTTGTTTATGAGTTCCATGATGATACGTTTCATGGCCTTGCAGACCGGGCTTGTCAGACTAATAGGGCGATAGTTCCCAGGATCAGTGGTGGCTCCCCTTTTGTGGAATGGGATAACTGTTGCTGTACACCATTCAGTGGGCACAAAGCCTGATGTGAGGCTATGATTGAACATGGTGCTTAGGTGGGGAGTCAGTTTGTGTAAAATGTAGCCTGGGATGTTGTCCAGTCACATGGATGCTGTGTTTTTGGCTTTAGAGAGTGCAGCTTTTACCTGTGTAGTTGTGATTACAGGGACTCTGCATTCTTCCTGTGTAGATATGGGCCCTGTAGGGGGTGAGGGGGGTAAAGTTAGCACTGAATCTATCTGCCAGGATGTTGGCAATATCAGTTGGTTCTGTAATTTTCGTGCCATTGTGCTATAACTCAGAGCAGATCTGGGTGTTGCCATTGAGATTCTTCACATAGCTATAGAATTCTTTGTGGTTGTCTTTAGAATCAGTGGCAATTTTGTTTTTGTAGCTAGCTTTGGAGGATCTTATAAGGGATCTCAGCTTCTTACTGAGGCTGACCAGGGAGCTCCTCCACTCATGGGATTTTACTCTCTTTTGCAACAATTTCTTCCTTCTGTTGTACAGTTTGTTTATGGCAGAGGACTACCAAACTGGCTTCCTTTTTTTGGAGGATAGCATATTGGTTCTGTTTGGGATAGCTTGATCCATGCACTTGTGTAAGTACTTATAGAGTGCATTTGTGTAGGATTCAGCAGTCGTAACTGTATTGTCCATCTGCATGGGTGTCATGAAGTTCACCACTTCTGTCTTAAGAAGCATGAAGTTGGCTTTGGAGAAATTTTTTACCATGGTTTCCTTAATAGGGTGTGGGGGTGGGATGTGGATATCAAGGGTGATTAGCTTATGATCGGATCGGACCAACAAGGAGTTGACTTCAAGTGTGGAACACCGGTCACTCATGTTGGTAATGACTAGGTCTAGAATATTGTTGCTCCTGGTGGGGGTATGGATACGTTGATCCAGGGCATTGGAGTTTATGAATTCCAGAAAGTGTTGTGTGAAGGAGTTGGTACACGAGTAGTTTTCCCAGTTAATGGTGGGGTAGTTGAAATCGCCCATTATTAGGGTGTTTGGTTGAACCCTAATATTTTCCAGTACATCAAGAAAAGAGGAGTGGGAATCATGGGTTATGGTTGGGATCTGTAGCAAGCTACAATTTGGATTGCAATTTTGTCCAGAGTTAGTTGCACTTGGATAACCTCAGATGCATTATGCTGAACAACTAGCCTGGTGGTGTGGATATCCTTAATGAATATAGACACACCTCCACCTTTGGTGTTCCAATCCAGGATACATGGCCGAAAAGTGTGGTATGAGTTATAGCCTGGTAGTGCAGGGGTGCTCTCTGGAGTCTTGAACCAGGTCTCAGTCACTGCACAGATATCAATGTTCTCCATTTTAAGGAGTGTCTCGAGTAAGTGCATTTTGAGATTTAGACTTCTAGCATTGAGTAGCATTACCCTCAGTTTTTGCTTGTCTGTTCCTGTTATGGTGGTGAATGTGTCATTTGAACCCTGCCTTAAAAGGCACTATAGGGGTGATAATAGCCTTAGCCAGTATCCGGAATTCCAGGGGCGACAGGTGTAGGCCATCTCTGGCAAAGCATCATGGTCTATCGACTATGTCATACCAAGCAGACATATACTGGATCCACTTAGAATGACACCAGATGCTTAGCTAATTGTTGAAGTCAATCATTTTGTCCTTGTACTGCGGTATCATTCTGGGTGATGGCAGAATGCTACTCAGGGCTAGGGTCATACCTGCCTGGGTTACAAGATTGGAGAGCTCTTCCATGTCTCTTTTCATGTAGTCCAGGGAGGTACATCTCAGGTTGTTCACACCAACATGGACAATGACCAAGTCATATTTGTACTTGTTGTGGAGTGACCTGAGTGCATGGGTTATGTAGCGGATCCTGGCACCTGACAGGCAGCTGACAGTAACCTTCTCCTTATTTAGCCTGGTGAGTGGGACATCACTGTGCCTGACTATAGAGTCACCTATGACTAGTGTGTTGAATACGTTGTTTTGCCTTATTGGCTGTGGTTGAGTGGCACACTGAGTCTGTGGGCTGTGTGTCATTTGGGTTGTGTTGGGGGGTGGAAGTTGCTTGTGTTTATGCTTTGGAGGTCTCTGTTGCTTGGGAAGATTATTATTGAAAGCCTCAGTGAATATTTTTGTGTATCTGTGTGGATTTTGACAGAACTCAATGGGTATCCCATGCCTATCAACCAATTTGTACAACACTGTTGTGCTGGTACTGCAAGGCTCATGTAGCCATTAGTGAGAGGAGCGTAACAGGGTACATATAATGTCCGATATGGCAGCAGCCACATCTTACTATGGCAATGGTTGTTGCAGTGGTTGTCAAGGCCCTTGTGGTATCCCCAACTACAGGTGTACTAACACACAGACACTGCTATCCTCAATAATGCACATGTACATGTGTCAGTACTGGGGTGCATCACTGCAGGTGTTGATAGGTGTGTACCTGGCTATTTCCCATGGAGAGATGGGTAGGGTAGGGGATTTGTGTACAGTGGTATCATGCCACTTGCCATGTGCCAGCAGGCAATCTATTGACAAACACCACTGTGGTGACCCTCAGGGTGAAAGTGACATGCATCAGCAAATCCTCTGGGTGCCTCCTGCAGATGGACACTGAGGTGATTCAGTTGACATGTATGCAACATGTATTGCAACACATGGCCAGTGTCTGTGATGGAGATCTGTACCCAAGCATGCTCTGTTGACTGTGATAGTGTAGTGGAGGTACCCATGGTATGTGGTGCGTACAGGGTGTTGTCTGCTGTATGTGCCAGTTATAACACAGCTGGGCAGACATTTCAGTGTCAGTCAAGCATAGGTTGCCTGTACGTATCCAAGCTGGATACCTGCCATCTGCACATCTGTACAGGGACTAAAAACATCAGCTTGGCAAGTAGCTATGCAGTAGGATGAATGTGTCGATAGATAGACATCTGACAACAATGTGTATGCCATTACTACATGTTGGAAGCCCTTACTGACATATGCTGTACAGATGGTAGTCTACAGTTACTTTCCACATGTCAGATCATTATCCAGTAGGGGATATATACTGTGACACAGCTCTACACCAGGAACATGACAGTGAGGCCTCAGAGTCCAGCTATGTCTGCAGGTGTGCTTGTTGTCAGTACTACATTTAGCACTCTACTCTTGCCTGGGAAAGCACTGTCAACAATAGTACTACCATGATACACTACATGCCAGTGTGACACACTAGAAGCCAGTGTGACAGCACGTAACCTGGGTTACTACCCTTGTATGTAACACATTCACATGGATAACAGTGCTGTACAGGTCTTATATACTTGCATGTTCCAGATATGACACCCACACCCCTTTCTACTGTAATGACAGCACATAGATGCATGTATTATACATTGCATTACATACACTTATTACAGATGTCATTACCCACATTACCCACATCCACCACTAAAATCACTCTCTCTACTTCCTTCCTTATCCCCTCCCTTCTCTATGGTGCCCCACTACTAACTAATCTTCAGTCCTTGTTAAAAAAACAGCTTACCTCCTGCTATAACAAAATTGCAAAATTCGCCACCAGCCATAAGTCTTCCACTCACGACTGTCTCTCCCTCCATAAACTAAAATGGCTAGAACTTCCCAATCAACTAACTTACACTCAACTAACTCTAGCCCATAAGCTTATTCTAAACCCCTCCAACTGTCCCTCCCTTTCCTCTGCCTTTAAAATGCACCTACCTAACAGAGTTCTAAGGTCTAATAATCAAAATCTACTAGAAGTGCATAAACCTACTCATCCCCCAGGCAAAAACCTTCTTTCCCTCAGCCTTGCTCACCTCTGGAACTCCTTACCACCAAACATCCGCACTATCTCTAACCACTCTACCTTCAAGAAGTCTCTTTTCTTACACCTAGCATCACAGTGGGAATGCTTTTGCACCCACCCCACATAACCAACTCTACTTAATGTCCTTTAATATCATAACCTACTTTATTTAACTACTATGTTTGTTCTCTAATCTGTATTTATGTTTTGCATTTGTTCTTTTGCTAGCATGTTTTTTTTTTTTTTTTTTTTTTTTACTTTTATTCTGTCTACATTGTATTAATAACTTTCTGTACCTAGATTGTTACTGTCAAATGTTAATGTACATTTATTTTTTGGAGCTTTTCTCCCCGGGACTCCATTGAAAATGGGTTCTTTAAGGCCCAATGGACTATCCTGGTAAACCAACTGTAATAAATAAATAAATAAATAATAAAATACCCTGCTATGTTATCAGACTGGGATGTGAGCACTGGTTACCAGGGATGAGCCATACTTAGCAGGTGTCAGCATTGCTGCAATATAGCAGTTAAGCAGATTTTGGCACTGGTAAGTGAAGCCTACACAGTGTAAGCACCCGTACTTTTAACCATAGCTTAGCACAGCTTAGCTTCATTCAAACCCACCCAAATGCACTTAAAGCTGCTCAAAATTGCTTTAACCACTCTGTATCCAAAAGCCTTTGTTCTGCCCAGCAACAAAATATACAGCCCTTAAACCCAGCACCCTGTACACTATAGTCACAACAGTTAACCACTACACCATGACAGCTGTGAAGACAGTTGTTATTTTTCCAATATATCTGACACTACACATATTCAATAGTATTGAACAATTTCTTTGACTTCCACAATTGTGTAGTACCTGTTATTGATATTACTGTTGCATCACATATGTTGTTATATCTAAATATACACATATCAGATGCATACAGTGAGATAAATCTGGGAAGGTATACACAACTGTGATGTTTACACATGCCAGGAATATGGATATATACATATACATATGTAGATATATGTCTACATGTACATACACATATATATTCATACATATGTATGTCTACACATCTGCATAGTGTGTCATATATAATATGGCCATTTGTAGATCTCTCTGTATGAATATGTATATATATATATATATATATATATATATATATATATATATATATATATATATATATATATATATATATATATATATATTTTATATATATATATATATATATATATATATATATGTATGCACACCCTGTGTGTACAGATATACATATTTATGTTGATATATATGTAGATATCTATGACTTTATGTGCATACATATCAAATCAGATATACCTATTTATGTCGATATATATGTAGATATCCATATCTATATGTACATATATATCTATATATCTGTATATGTGTAGACATATATTGATATGTGTATATGTATATATTTGAGTGTTTATATATATATATATATATATATATATATATATATATATATATATATATATGTGTACATACTGTACATATTGAGCATAATAGGAAACCTTTTTATAGATACATAAGATGTGGAAGGAGTAAAGCTACACAAATTGATAAAATGTGTGCAGATTCTAAAATGTATTCTCAGACACAACAGATTATAAATATATTTACAAAATCTTATGCAAAAGAGTTTGGCTCCACAAAAGGGGTGGTAAGTTGTCCTAGTGACATCCAGGTAACCCCAGATACTAGAATCAAATTAAATTATATTGAAAACAAACTGTGCAAACTTGATCCAAACAAAGCGCAGGGAGGAGATGGAATAAGTAACAATGATTTGAGAACACTTAAGCAAGAACTTACACTGTCATTACATCTATTATTCACTAGGTCATATAAATATGGGGAGAGTCCTCAAGATTGGAGACATGCACTTATTAAACCTGTCTTTAAGGGAAAGGGGAGTAGGACAAACCCAGAATCATATAGACCCTTAAGTAATACTGGATAAGTTATTGTCAGAACTGGATAGGTTGGGACTTGAAACCATATACTAGCATGCATATGTTGAAAATAGATTTATTACCACCTGTAACATGATGTTCTATAACAATATAATAACAGCTATGAATGAACATTTGTGCTGTGATGTGATTTATATAGATTTAACTTTAGCATTTGACAGGGTCATGCACAAAACACTGATCAATAAATTAGTACAACTAGGTATTGATGTACTGTTGATAAGATAGATAGCTGCATGGCTTATAAATAATACATGGCAAGTATCACACACCAACTGGACAGGTGAAATCATTGGTTACAGTCAAGGTGACCCACAGGGCTCTGTACTAGCCCCTTACTTGTTTAGATTGCATCTTTCAGACCTTATTTTTTCATCTGAGGTATTCTACAGTCTATATGCTGACAACCTGAAATTGGGTAAACTGATTACAAGTGTTACAGATGAGGCATGTCTGCAAAATAATTTGACTAAATTGACCATTTGCACACAAGAGACTAATATGCTGATAAATACATCAAAAACTAAGCATATGGGATTTGGGAGACATAAACTGAAAGGTGAACATTTAATACAGCACACAGTGGTTGAAACTGTAGACTCATTTAAGGACCTAGGTATATTGGTAGATTCAGCTATGAGTTTTTGTAATCATATCAGCCAATTGGCTAATGATAGTTATAGAACTATAGGTTGTATAAAAAGATTTATAAAGTCTATGAAATCAAACATAATGAAGTCATTGTTTGTTAGTTACATTAGACCCAAACTTGAGTATGGAATAACAATACTGATACCCTATAGGAAAACAAGCATGAATAAACTGGAAAAAGTACAGCGGAAATATAATAAGGGCATCCATGGATGTAAAGATCTAAGTTATTATGAAAGACTAAAATATCTGAACTAGTACAGTGTCTCTTATAGATATTTAAGAGGAGATCTTATTCAGGTATATAGGGCATTTAGGGACAACAACATCTGGGAATGTTTGGGGTTATTAAAAAGTACTAGAGAATCATCAGAAAAACTATGTAGAAGATTCTATAGGAATGAGAAGTGTACTAATTGGTTCTCTGACAGAGTAGCTGATGCTTGGAACAGACTACCAAATTACATTAAAACAAGTACTAGTTTAGATATTTTTAAGAACAACCTGGTCATTTATTATGGGAACAAGTGTTTTGGCATATTGGCAAGCTAGAAGGGCTTTAATGCCCATGCTTGAAACATTTGTATATATGTATGTATGTGTATATATATATATATATATATATATATATATATATATATATATATATACATATGCATATATGTTTGCCATATTTCCAGAACATGGAGTGGAATCCTACCTCAGCACCAATAGTCCCAACCTCTTAGTGCAAGGGGATGTCATGTATGTATTGCAGTTATATACGTAGACTGTTGCTACTGTAACAAGGGTTGTCTTAACAGACATGTTGTGCATGGGGGAGTCACATCTGCTTTTAACGTGTGCAATTGGCTACTGACAGACATCCTAAGGACATAATTTATTTATTTATTTCAATCTAATTGCACTAGATTCCTGCAATTATTCTGGACATCATAGTACAGTACCACTGCTAGCACAGTAATGATCCTGTGGACTACAGCAGAGATATGACCAATATATGTGGACAGTCTGGCACTCTGTAGTCAGTCCAGAGGTGTACACAAATTCCCTTCATGTGAGACATGTGGGCCACACCTCACAATGTGGATGTTAATAGCCATTTACATGGGTATATCACATAAATACTGGACTACATATGCCCACATAGTTTATGCATTCGCACACGCCAGTCTGTTCTGACACATAAAACCTGGTGGTGCAAAGGTCACATGGCCACATTCTACCCAGTAGTTAGTGACATACATCTGTACGGAATCCCACCACTTTGTCAGAAATACACTACAGTTATGGTGGCCTGGCAGCAGTATGTATTGCAAATAACTGGACATAAAAGCACACTGGGTAATTACACTAGGGTGCTAGGTATGTCACAAAGCACTTTGCAAACTACAGGTAGACTGCCACAACAATGGACTGCATTTTTTATGGCGGAATACACATGTACCTGCAAATATAGCAGGCTCTACATGCATGTCACAGCACAGAGAAACAGACACCTGTGAGAAAGTGCATACCCACAACCAGTGTGAATGCAGCCACAGCCATATATGGTATGCAAGCTTAAGATGACACTATATGGACTGTCTGATAAACACCATCCTCATATGTGCCACTCACACACTAACCCTACATACACAGTGTGGTCCAATGCCTGTCTGTGGTATGGGCCATGTGTGTGTCTGGCTCTACAGTCATGTGAGCCAATAGGCTACAATACACTGCAGCAGCATGTAACATCAAATAGAACAGGACCAAGAACAATGGCATCTACCACAGTCTGTGCATAGCCCAAGGTATGTAAGCGCAATACACATTCTGTTGACAATCACCATAAGTACACAGACCCCAGTACTGTACACACAACCGCAGAATGCCCAGGTTATGTCTTCAGAAATAACTCCTACTATACATAACATATCTAGCAGTCTAATATCTGACTGGCTTGTTATCAGGTATGATGTCAATAAATAATGGTGTACAGAACATATGCACCTCTTACTGCATGACATATGTACAAAGATTGACAGACTTGTGGCTGGAGCTACAAACACTGAGCCAATATTGGCATGTTGCTGTGATACCCTCATACATTTACTGTTGTACCAGGGATTGTTGTGACATATGTTCTATAAGGGATATGAAGTCAGTAACTCTCATGGCTGCCACCATGTACTGACTGGAATCCTCATACTATGCTTCTGCAGTTCTCAGATAGGTGTTCTGTGAGTAACACAAGAAACAAAAGGCTCCACACACTGCCCAGTCTGCAGATAACCCTACAGATGGGTGTTTCCTCAAACACATAACACTGTCATGACAGGTATTAAATCATGTAGACCAGCCATAACCACAAACACCCTGTTAAACTGACATTACTCCAAATACAGAACAGCAACACTTACATTCTATAGTCATGTCTGGCACATCCCCCTTCTGTCTGTTGGCATGTTTCCACAGTGTATTTTGTTAGAGGTAAATCCCAATACCATTTGTGATGCTGTTTACCAAACACCAAATTGAGGTCCTGCTCACAGTGAATGGAAAGGCCCAACACCAACATGATGTTCCTAAATATTGGAGTGTATTTCCATGCAATTCACTATGGGAATGTTACCACAGCTGTTCCACATGTAATCAGCTAGAGGGGGGACTGCAATTTGTGCAGAGGCCATTAGCTGATCATGAGCATCACTTACAAAACACAAGCTGCTGCCTAAGCAAAGCAGGTGTACTTCTTCACATTCACCAGAGAGGGAGTGAGAGAGACAGACAGAGACAAAGTAAGTCAGGTAGGGGTGGGAGAGTAAAACCTAAGCATGTTTGTATCATACACCTACCAGTACAGGGTTTCAAACCCCTGACTGACTATGTATTGCTATCACATCTCTATGCAGTTATTGCATACATCACACTGCTTACATATTGGGGACTTGTCCAAAGGTATATCTGATGGTGAGTGACATCTGCAACAGTGATACAGTAGCGATAAGGTAGGTGTAGTACATGTACTTGTCTACATGAACAGGTGTCAACATCAACACAGCCACATTCTGTCAGGGACTCACACACATTGACACAGTAGGAAGGGTCAGGAATAGACTTCCTAACTAACTAGTTTGCCACAATACAGTAATGTGCAGGTATCACATGCACCACAGGAGTTATCCGGATGATATATGGACAAAGGGTATGTGAAGGTGTCTGACATCAGGCAGCATGCTTCAGTAGGCCAATGGGAGTTGTAGTGAGTATGAATGTGGTCAAAAGCATCATACTCCACACACACAGACACAGAGGGCCAGTACTGACATACATGGATGCATTGCTTCACACATTTGTAGTGGTTGACTGTGCCAGACATCTGTACAAGGCTAGGTGAAGGGTACTCCTTGGCATCAGGCCACATGACAATGGTCTGCAGTGTGGTTCAGGGGTGTAGTGTATGGATTGGCCCACACAGGTGGGTATTGTATTCACCATCCAGTCACCTGGGTTACTATTGTGCATGTCCAGTGCTGTGCAATGCTTGCCATGTATGTGTTCTATAGTCCATGACATGGACAGTGTCTGGGATGTGCACACGTCCCACATGCATGTTCAGTGACATGTGGAACTGTACTTGGGGTGTCTGGCCCATGTTGTGTACACAGATTGTTATCATCAGATGTGCCAGTCCTGGCCTTATGTTGCGGGAACTGGTAATGGACACCAGGTTGACCCTGCACCTGCATTGATAGCATGATATATGTATTACCTAGTGTTTAAGGTATTGTATGTCCTTTGTGGGTCACATTTGATAGCACCATAGTTGTTGCAGGTGTCCAGTGGGGAACACAGTGAAGGCACACTGTCTGCAATTATGTGCCTATTGTAGTGATGGGACAGGGTGCCATGCCCTCTGTAGTCCACTCAATCACACCACGGTTACTATCTGTGGGCAATATGCAGGGTACTACCAACAAAGCGGTTGTTGCCTAGGCAAGTGTGTTTGTGTATGAGACATGGGTTGAGAGTGTTCTCTGGGTAATACATGGGTTGCTTACTTTGTTTGCCAGGCCTTGATGTCACATGTAGGGGTATGGATTGGCAACTAAGCCTTGTGGCTATTTGACATCTGTTATCCTTGTAAGGTGGATGTGACATAAAATAGCCCCACCATATAAGAAATTTGCAAAACCCACTCCATAATAAGTCCACTTGTTACACACTCACAACCACCTCCACACAGGATACGAATGACAAACACAGACAGTTGTCATCGCTAGGATTAGAACTTCTACCAAACTAGTTTATAACACTACAGCATTACGCAGTTTTAGGATGCACCAAGGAGATTACTGGACTACTTTTTCCCCAAGGGTGTATTTCAAGGTGAATGACTTCAGCAGGCTTGCCAAAGAAGAGCAATGGAGGTTGTATTGACTGTAAATGGCCTCAAAAGCATTGCTTCCTACACAGACAAACAAACACACACACACACAAACATCCACACTTCCCATGTCTGGGAATAGAACCCCTACTGAACTATTATATCACACTATAGCAATTCACTGTTATAGGATGCACCATGGAGATCACTGGACTACTTCTTTCCCAAAGGTGTATTTCATTGGGAATGACATCAGCATGCTTGCCAAAGATGGGCAATGGAGGTTGTATTGACTGTGAATGGCCTCAAAAGCATTGTTCCCTACACAGACAAGCAAACACACAAACATCCACACTTGCCATTTCTGGGAGTAGAGCTCCTACCAAACTACTATATCACACTACAGCATTACGCTGTTATAGGACACACCACAGAGATTACTGGATGAGTCTTTCCCCAAAGGTGTATTTCACTGGGAATGACATCAGCAGGCTTGCCAAAGAAGGGCAATGGAGGTTGTATTGACTGTGAATGGCCTCAAAAGCATTTCTCTCTACAGAGACCAACACACACAGACATCTACACCTGCTATGTCTGGGAATATAACCCCTACCAAACTACTATATCACACTGCACCATTACAGGACACACCATGGAGATTACTGGACTATTCATTCCCCAAATGTGTATTTCACTGGGAATGACATCAGCAGGCTTGCCAAAGAAGGGCAATGGAGGTCGTATTGACTGTGAATGGCCTCAAACGCATTGCTCCCTACACAGACAACCAAACACACACACAAACATCCACACTTGCCATGTCTGGGAACAGAACCCCTACCCAACTACTACATCATTACGCTGTTATAGGACACACCATGGAGATTATTTGACTACTCCTTCCCCAAAGGTAACATCTGGTAACTGAAATAGGTACAATAGGCTAGTTGCATGAGTGTGCACACCCTTAAAGTAATATTCTGTTAAAGCAACTTTTGATTTAATCACAGCATGCAGTCCTCTTGGGAAGGTGTCTATCAGCATGACACATCCTGACTTGCCAATATTTGCACACTCTCCATTGCAAAACACCTCCAACTATGTCAAACTGCAAGGGCATCCTCTGTGCACTACCCTCTTCAGGTCAACCTGCATATATCCTATTGGATGTAGGTGTGGGCTCTGACTTGGCCAGTGCAGAACATTACATGTGTTCTGATGAAGCCATCCTTTTGTTGATATGGATGTATGGTATGTGGCATTGTTGTGTGGAAAGGTGGTATTGTTTACCATCCCCATCCATGTGGCAGAAACCATAATGTTTTGGAGCCACAATGGACCAGTGTTTGGAACTGTTCATAATCCCCTCTAACTTGGCTACAGCCCCTGTTCCAGCTTGTGAACAGCACCCCCAAAGTAGGTCACTGCCATCACCATGCTTCATCATGGGGGTGGTGTTGTTTGGATGATGTGCAGTGATGATATTGTGCCAAACACACCTGTCAGAATTGTGGCCAAAGAGTACAACCATGGTCCCATATTACTATAACACATTTTCCCATTTGCTTTTTGGAGACCTGATGTATTGTTTTCAGACTTTCACCAGGCCTGGATATTGTTTGGTGTGAGGAACTTCTGCCATCTTCCAACCCTACCCTATAGGCAGGACATATGGAGACCATGGAAGGCTGTTGTGACATGTAGTACACATCCAGTACTTGCTGGAGATTCCTGTTACTCTTTCATTGTTGCTGTAGGGCTCATTGCAGCATCCCTGGTCAGTTTTGGTCTTGTATTCTCATAGACTTTGGTGGGATGTCCACTATTTCACAATGTCACTGTAGCCTCATATTTTCACCAACTTTTGATTACTGTCTGCACTGTGTTCCATGGTATGTGCAATGTTGTGTAAATGTTTTGGTACCCTCCTTGAGGCTGATACACCTCAAACATGTGGTCCCATAGCAGCTTCATCAGCTCTATATGATCCATGACTGTTGCTGTAGCAGGCACCTGGGTATATGTTAGGATAATCCTGGTAGGACAGCTGACCGTTAGTTGCTATTAATCAAAGAGTCTCTGTAATTGATGGCACTTGTGTACCCAATAATATATACTGCTGTAGTTATATTGAAAGTTGCCTCAACACAGTACTAGCTTCAGCCTGTCCACACATATGCATCTAGGTTGTTGTACTATTGTTATGTGTTATTATTGTTCCCATAACAGATTTGTTTGCTTTAAAATTAAACTGTACAGGTTATAGGTCACATGAAAGGTTGGTAGTATTTTGAACTTGTCTATTGTGCTCTCATTCTTGTATATCACAAATATGGCATTCTAACAGGTGTGTACACCATTTATATGCACTGCATATCACTAATTTCTACAATATGATCCTAGTTTTAGGCCTTTGTCCTCCCCATTTTGTCAGTCTTTGTCTAGTCCTGCAATAACAGGTTGTGAGGCATGCTACAGATATGTGACATCTCCTGCAAATAGGCCCCTGTCATGACCACGTGATGCAATGCAGTAAACATCACCACAGGTGAACAAGTAGATATTGCCAAATGGCTGAGTGTAACAGTTGTGTGCATGTTCACATGCATTAACTTTAGCATGCCTGAGGTACTGGTGAGCCACAACAGGGAAACTCCATACTTACTGGGTTCAGGCTGCTGTCCCATGTGCAGTGCAGAGGGACCTGTGTAGTTGTGAGGGAGAGGTATTGTCAGCAGATTCATATTAGCCATTGGTACAAGATGATGATATTACAAAATTTGCTGTCCTTCACCATAGATGTGCACTTGTGTGCATTACTACACCACACCCTCTAATCCATTTTGCACTGATATATGCATCTAGAGACTCTGTAGAAGACAGTTTAAATGCTACCTCATTACATTGATGTGTACTTTGGCCTTACCTGGATGCTTCTTGCTTGTTGCCTGGGTGCCATTCACTTACACAACTGCTGTTTCCCATGTTTGAGTTTGTGTAGGGGCAACCCCGAGGTTGGCAAGGAGCTACTCTGTCACCATAAGTGGGGCATGGGTGGCTGGCCCCACACCGTTAGCAGTACAGTCCCTCGCTATAGCAACAGCCCTTGACTGGGAACGACATATCAGGTCAGTTGCTCTATGCCTGTTTGTGTAGAGGGATGACGGTGGCCATGTTCCTTGTAGATGGGATATCAATGATGCTCAGTCTTTGCTTGCATATAGTGTATAATGGACCTGGAACTATATGCCTAGGTTCATGTAGGATGCAGACAGAAATGTTATCAGGCCCCAAGGGAACTTGCTTTTGTTAACTTTGGTTAGGCAGTTTGCATCTGATCCATGATGATGAGGGGAAGGGTGCATGTGCTGTGCATATCTACCTATACTGATGGTGAGCCAGGGGGGGTAATGTTTGCCCTATACCTGTCTGGAGCAGGTTGGCTGTAGCTATGGTGTGTGTGTATGTGCTGTGATTAACCACCATTAGAGCGTGGGTTGGGTTGGTGCCTCTGAGACTGCAGTCATATATTAAGATGGCCTTGTGATTGCCCTCAGTGGATGTGCTCAATTTGTGCTCATAGTTAGCCTTACAGTAATCCAACTGTGACCTAATATGTCCATTCAGACAAAGGTTGACATGCTGCCCAGTTGGTGCTTGCTCCTACTTTGCCCTGTACAACCAATATAGCATCACATTATGTGCTTTGTGCATTGCTGCTGTCCAGCAAAGGGATTTCTCTACTTTGGTGGAGACAGGTTTTGCAAGTAAGGTATTGATGAGGCCATACAGCTATGTGGGTGGTCATATATCTGTTTGTAGTAGGCATGGACACAGGGTCAGAACACAGTTGGCCACCTCTACATTTTCAATGTGATACTCATGTTTATTATACTACCCATGTCTGTGTCAGGGCAATGATACAACCAGTAGCTGTAGAGGTGTAACTCTGTTGGATGTACAGAAACTAAGGTTACACACATGTACAACATGTACAGCTTATTCACCTGATGTTTTGCATCCCATGTCAGTTGTTATGAGGCAGCTAGGTACACCTACCCATGCATACATATGCACTTGTAATACCTGCTATATATTTCTGTTCTATGTCAGTGTGGCACACTGTAATGACAGTCTTGCTGCTCAGTCAGTCATGTCAACCTGTTAGGACAGGACATCTGCAGGGCAATGCACATACATGGTGGGCTAAGGACCACAATTATTGACACTTTCTTCATATTGCTGTAACACACATGTCATTTGATAGTGCAGTAGCCTTTGCATTCACAGACATACCCTGGACGATGTCTGATGCTCATATTGCAGGCAAAGAGGTGAAAGGCTAGGTGTGTGATAGTGAGGGTAGGAACTGTTAATGTTGTGAGTATGACTGGTATGGGGACAGAGCTAGCTGATATGCTGGACAGAGGAAAGGTGGATATATCGTGTGTGCCAGAGACCAGATGGAAGGGGTGTACAGCTGTGTGTATCGGAGTCGGGTACAAATAGATCTATCATGGTGTGTATGGGAGTGAACATGGTGTAGGGGTTAACTTGAAGGAGCATTATGCCAAGAGTGTTTGTGGAGGTGATAAGAGTGTTGGGTAGAGTGATGTTCAGGAGGCTGGGAATTGATGATGTAATGTTGACAGTTGTTAGTGCATATGTTCCACTAATTGCGTGTGTAATGGATGAGACAGATGTACTTTGGTGTAGTTGAATGAAGTGGTGATGCATGTACCCAAGGGTGAGTGAGTGGTGATTGGAGCAGATTTCAATGAACATGTTGGTGAAGGGGACAGAGGGGATGCAGAAGTGATGTGTAGGTATGGTGTTAAGCAAAGGAATGCAGAAGGTGAGATGGTGGTGGAGTTTGCAACAGAGGTTGGACATGAGTGTGGTGAATACATAGTTTTACAAGACCGAGGGGCATAGGGTGATGTACAAGACTGGAGGAAGAAGCACACAGGTGGATTATCTCTTATGCAGCTGGGACTGTTTGAATGGGATTGGTAACTGTAAAGTGGTGACACGGGAAAGTGTAGTTAGGCAGCATGGAAGGTTGGTCTGTGGGATGACGGTGATCAAGAAGAGGGGGAGGAGTGTGAGGGCTGCACCATGGATTAAATCATGGATACTGACAAAGGGTGATTGTGACATTGAGTTCAGGGAGGAGTTAAGACAGGCAGTGGGTGGATGTGAAGAGTTAGCAAATATCTGGGTAACTACATCCAAGCTAGTAAGGGAGATGCATAGAATGGGACTTGGTGTGACATCTGCACAGAGGACGGAGGACAAGGAGACCTGGTGGTGGTATGAGGAAGTACAGGGGAGGATACAGAGAAAGAGGTTGGCCAAGGAGAAGTGGGATTGTCAGACAGATGAAGAAAGTAGACAGGTGTATATGGAGATGGGGTTCATGGCAAAGACAGTGGTGGCAAACGCTGATGATGGAGCATCTGAAGGGTTGTATGTAAGCTTGGACACCAAGGATGGAGAATATGACCTGTACCAATTGGCTTGACAGAGACATGTAACTAGGAAGGATGTGCAACAGATAAGGCTGAGCAAGGATAATGGTGGAAGTGAACTAACTAGCGAGGAGACTGTGTCGAGCAGATGGAAACAGTACTTTGATGGGCTGTTGAATGAAGAGAATTAGAGTGATACGTTTGGATGATGTGGGTATGGTGAATCAGGATGTGCAACAGATTATCAAGGGGGAAGTAAGGATAGCTATGGAGAGGTTCAAGAAAGGAAAGGCTATTGGTCCAGATGACATACTTGTGGAAGCATGGATATGTTTAGGAGAAATGGCAGTGGTCTTTTTAACCAGATTGTTCACTGTAATCTAAGAAAGTGAGAGGATGTATGAGGAGTGGATAAAATGTGTTTGGGTACTGATTATGAGAATAAGGGTGGTGTGCAGAGCTGTAGTAACTACAGATGGATAACATTGATCAGTCACAGCATGAGGTAGAGACAAAGGGTGGTGGAAGCTAGGCTAAGAATGAAGGTGAGGATTACTGATCAGCAGCATGATTTTATGCCAGGAAAGAGCAGTACAGATGCAATCTTTGCTCTAACAGTGTTGATAGGGACATGCAGAGAAGGTCAGACATAGCTGTGTTGTGTCTTTGTGGACTTAGAGACAGCATATGACAGGATGCCTAGAGAGGAGTTGTGGTATTGTATGAGGTGGTCAGGAGTGAAGGAGGAATCCCTAAGAATGCTACAAGATATGTACAAGGCTAGTATGACAGCAGTGAGTTTTGCATTAAGTGGCAAGTGTGTTTAAGGTGGAGGTGGGAGTACATCAGGGATCAGCTATGAGCTCTTTGTTATTTGCAGTGGCGATGGACAGGTTGACGGACATGATCAGACAGGAATCCCCCTGGACTGTGCTGTTTGCAGATGTCATTGTGGTCTGTAGTGACAGTAGGGAACAGGTTAAGGAGATCCTGGAGAGGTGAAGGTATGATCTAGAGAGGGGAGGAATGATGGTCAGCAGGACTAAGATGGAATATATGTGTGTGAATGGGAGGGAGGATAGAGGAATGGTGAGGATGCAAGGAGTAGAGTTTACAAAGGTGGATAGGTGTAAATACTTGGAAAGAGCAGTTCAGAGTAATGGCGAGTGTGGAGGACAGGTGAAGATGTGAGTACAGGCAGGACGTGGGTGGTGGAGAAGAGTGTCATGTGTGTTTTGTGACAGACAAGTACTATTAAGAGTGACAGGGAAGGTCTACAAGATGGTAGTGAGACCAGCTATGTTGTATGGGTTGGAGACATCGTCATTCAAAAAAGAGGCACAAGTCAGAGCTGGATGTAGCAAATTACTGATGGTATGATTTGCACTGGGTGTGGCCTAGCAGTGTCACAGTCAGTATTGTGCAACACACATTCCAGTAGTGGTCACATGTGAGCCATCTTTCCTGGGGTGACTCAGGGTCCTGGGCTGTGTTCTATGTCACTGGAGACAGACACAGTTTCTATGGCCATAGGTTCTGCTCAGCAATATATCAGTCCAGCATGTATTGTTGAGACATGATATTGTTTGAACTTTACATTTTCCATGTTTACATGCCCCCTAATACATTCCATTACAGGTTTAATTGTTCGACATAGCTGTGTTTTATTGTTTTCAGTTCAGTTGGTACACTCCATCAGTGTGTGTGTGTGTGTGTGTGTGTGTGTGTGTGTGTGTGTGTGTGTGTGTGTGTGTGTGTGTGTGTGTGTGTGTATATGTATGTGTTTGTGTATGCCTCTAAGACAGATGTAAGATATACATCTGTTTTGTAGAGGCAGCCTCTTGCCTTTAGTAAGTAATGCTCATGAGCAGCTGATGGCCTGTGCACCAATTGGAGTCCCCCATTTGCTAATTGCATGTGGAACAGCTGTGGTATCATTCCCATACCCAATATGTGGGTGTTGCCCCTTTTCTTTGCCTGGTAGGAGTACTTCATGGAAGTGTGTGATGAACAGCATCACAGAGTGTAGTTAGGAATACCTCTTACAACAAACACTGTGGAGACAGCAAAAACAAACTGGGGGAGAATGTTCCAGACATAGAGACAGAATGTAAGAATTGCTGTTATACAGTTGAAGTAATGCTAGTTTGACAGGGTTTGTGTGGATATAGCTGCTATGCATGAATTGAAGTCTGATAGTGTTATGTGGTTGACATAACTCTCAACTGTAGGGCTATCAGCAGATTAGCCAGAGTTTGGACTCTTATATTTGGTGTGTTACTCACACATTTTCTGGCCTTGGAAATTCAGTAGCATACTCTGAGGATTGCAGTCAGTAAATGGTATCATCCATGTATGTTTCTGACTTCATATCCCTCGGAACAGATATGTTACAACAACCATGTTACACCAGCAACTTTCTCAGTTTATGACAGCAATATGTCAATAATGCCCCATGTGTTTGGGCCTCTGCCCCCAAGTATGTCAGGCTTTGTCCAGATGTCATGATGTAAGAGGTGTATAGGTGTAGTCTATCATTATATAGTGACTTCATTCCTGATATCATCCCAGTGATATATGACTTCCAGACACATTGCGTGTAGAAGGCCTTATATATGAGGACAATGCCTGGATGTTCTGTGGGACTCTATACAGTTGAGAGGACTGTGGATTTCTAGCAATTGTTGACAGACGGTCAGGATTGTGTAGCAATGTATTGTGAATGTGTTATTTGGCCTCCGTAGGGATGGTGGTAGATGTAAATGTTGAGGGTCCTTTTCTGTCTGACTTTGCATGCTGCTCCAGCCTCTGGTGCTCTATCAGCTGTATATGTTTGTAGGGGCAGACTCAGACATGTCCCATACCACAGTCAGGATTCAGACTACACTGTGAATTGGGTCAGTATTTATAGGGGTAGTGTGTGAGTGGAAAACATGCTGATGATTTTGTTCACACAGTCTATAAACTCTACTGTTCATTTGGCTTACCAGTATGTCACTTTGAATGTGGTGAGATTGGCTCTGCATATGCACTTTCACACTGGTGTCTGTTTTGTCAGTGCTGTTACATCCCTGTAGTGCCTGATATATTTGCAGTTACATGTGTATGCCCCCACAGCAAAATTGGGTTAGTGTTGTGTCAGTCTGCCTCAGTGTAGTTTCCCTACTGTGATGTTCTGTCCCGATATGTATCAGATGTACTGTTGCCTGCCCCGCATTGTGTATGTCTGACACATCAGTGGGATGATGTGAAGATTTATGTCAGTGGGTTATAATTTGGTTTTGGACTTGGGCTATTCCAGTCAATATATGGTACAACAGACAGGAGGATGTTACTGCCCAGTATTTGGGATATGTTCCCAGTTTCATGGCTTTGCACCCCCCCCCGGTCAGGCTTGGTCTAGATTTGTTGCACTAAGGGGGTCTGGGCATACCTCTCAACTGGCCAGATTGTTTCAGACTGTCCAGGATTATTGCTCATATGTATGTTCTGCTCCACAGAATCATTATTTTAATTTCTGAGGTAAATCACTGTGATGATGTGAGGATTTCTGTCTGTAAATGATGGAGTCCCCTTCACATGGTTGACATTTCAGAATGTTGAAGACCACAGAGCTGAGACCATATGATCGACATTTGAAATGTCGACCATGCGGAACTGCCATCTGCAAACAGTATGGAAGGGAAAGATTTCCATCTTCCATACTGTAGTGCAATCTGAAAGTTGGTATATTTAAGTTCCGGGGGATGTGAGGGGTGGAGACCCCCATGGAGTGTGCAGGGGGCTGTAGCCCCCCTGCTTGCAGTGTGAAGGTAAGATTTTGTTGTGTTTTTTTTTTTGTATGGTCGACATTTTGAATGTCGATCATATGGTCTCAGTCATATGATTTTCAACATTCTGAAATGCCGGCCATGTCAAGTAGACCCAAATGATGACATGCATTTCATTTTCAGAACTCACATCCTTCTGAACATATATGCTGTCACAAACCCTGTTACTGTAGGAACATTCTACATTTATAACTGCAGTATGTACATTATGTCCCTGTTCTTTGATCATTGTTCCCCCATTTTGACAGCCGTTGTCCAGAATTAGTGCACTAAGAGATGTAGAGGTATGGTGCTGGGTATGACTTCACTACATGTTATGGGCAACAGTAGGAATCTTATTTATTTATCTCGCTGCATGCATTGTTATTCCTTTTATGTTGGAAAAAACAACAGATGTCTGTGTGAGCATATTAGGGATCATGTATACTGTCACAAGAAAGGACACACCTATAGTGCCATAGCCAGACATATGCTGGATTCAGGAGACAGGTATTTATTTAAATTCACTGTACTAGAGTTGGTGCCTGAGGGCATTAGACTAGGTGATATTTCTAATACCACTGAGAATAAGGGACTCAGATGGATTATTAAACTCAGAGCCCATTTGGGCAAAGGGCTCAATGATCATCTAGCTATCGCTGCTAGACTGAGGGACATGAAACTTAAGAAATTATGATGTTTTATACATTTTATATATGCCATTTAAGAATGTGTTTCTTTAAATAATTTATATTCTGTGATTGGTTCATTTGAATGTGTGATGTTATAAAAGGAAGTGATGTATGTTTCTAGTAAGGTCTGATGAAGCAATTTTTCATTGTGAAAGGGCTTACCTTTTACTATTTATTAAAAGTGGATTGACATTTTCATACATGCCTCCCTGCTTTTCTGCTGTGCTTTGCCAATTTTATCAATTTTGGATATATATATATATATATATATATATATATATATATATATATATATATATATATATACATATTCCTTTTTTGATATCTATACATATGTTTATATAACAATATATATGTATATATTCTATACATATTTGTTTTATATGTATGGCTCCATATATCTGATGTATATACTTTTTAATATATATCTATCACCATACACATCTATATGTCTATATTTATATATACTAAACATGACTGATTCCACAGTGTTTGTTCCATACTATTCTATAACTTTACTGAATGATATATTTGAAAAAACAGCATTCATTATTTCAGCTCAGATGGTGTAGTGATAAATTACTCTGACTATGGTGTGCAGGGTCCTGGGGCCAAGGCTTGGCAGCGCTGATTTTTTTTTTTTTTTTGCTAGGCAGAACAGTGGCTGATGAAGACAGGATGATTAAGGCAGTTTTAAGCAGTCATAAGTGGGTTTGCACAGGTTTGCATGATGTTAAGGGATGCCAACACACAGTTAAATGGGAAACTGCTTAATCTGTGTAGGCATTGCTTAGCATTGTGCAAACCCACTTACTGCCACTTTCTGCTGCTTACTGCCACTTACTCCCACTTACCCCCGTGCTAATTTCTTTAAAAGAAAAGAAAAAAGGGGTGATAGGAAAGTGGTGAAAAATTGGACATGCAGAGGGAAAAACAATGTTAAAGATAGCTAGGGATATGCAGGATGGGTGTAAGGAAGGTCCATAGCTGTCAATTTCTGATACAGCAACAGTTGTGCATTTGTACAGAATTTGGAGGTGAATTTGGACACTCAAACCCCTGAGTGAGGGGTGAGGACAACATTAATGTGTTGTTAAGCCAACTATACCAGATTACATGTGTCCAGTGAACATGTGTGTGAAATGGACAGCTATGTATGGGGCGACATTTTTTTTGGGAACAGACTGCCTTTATTTTTTTATAAGGTGAGCATGGGATGTTGGCTAAGGATAGTAAGTATATTTCTGGAGGTAGGATGGGTAGGAAGACAGACAAGACAAACAAGGCAGAAGACAGGAGCAGTATATGACACATCTGGGGGGTAAATATCTTAGACAGGGAGGGTAGTTGGGAATCTGACACCTTCGAGCCCCCAAATGGATACAGTGAGACTGGGGTCCCCACCCATGGGCAGTCATCACTGCACCTTCATGGCCCCAAAGGTGGCTGTGCTGTGGGCTGAGCAGGGTGGGCAGGCTGACCCTCAAGATGCACCGCATGTCCTTAAAGCTGACATAGCAGATCTCTAAACTATTTTTGAAGCTCGCTATGCACCAATCCCCAGACCTGACTTTGGGTGATGGTATCCTCTCTGTGCCCACTCCCAGGGGGGGGGCATCTCACATCTCCTGAGGTGAGTCCATCCAAAGGTGGTGCATGACCAGCAGATGAGGAGGTCCAGGGTTGTGTCACAGATGTGTTGGGGTCCAGTGCCATGGCCAGTTGAGGCGGGACAGGCAGATCCACTGGGATCAGACTTTCCAGACATGCTATGATGTTGTGGTTTTATAACATATGCTGGTTAGTCATGAAAAACACATTCCAGGATTAGTTATAACAGCATGCATGGGTATTCCCATTAACCCAAAACAACAGATTTGGAACAGTTGCATAGCAAACAGAACACATGGATATATGGAACCACAGTGGGCATTATAACTGCATGCAGGTTACATTGATTGCAACAGGCCACCAATGATAATATTTGAACAGGGAATATTAATAGTCAAGCATTTAAATATTTGTAAAACAATATGACATATGTCCCAAAAGGTGGTTTGGTGAAAAACATACCCATTGATTTATGTGTTTAGATTACTGGTGCAGATAGGGTGGGGGAGAGAGAGAGATGTCAATTACCAACTGTATAGGCTTCAATTGCTCACAACTTTAATGATCATTGCTCTAATCATTACTCTCCAGGTATTACCTCACTTTACATTGACCTATGGCCTTGGATTGGGCAGTGGTATATTTGTACACGGCATATAATTACAGCCTTCTTACAGCTAATTTATACCTTTTCTTACCTGGCAGACCTGTGGAGGATATTCACATAGTCAGGGTTACATATATGCACTCATACTGTGTGTGTGTGTGTGTGTGTGTGTGTGTGTGTGTGTGTGTGTGTGTGTGTGTGTGTGTGTGCACACGCACTACTGCTGTACTCTGACTTGGTTTCTATCGGTCACCCTGGCTGTTGGTGGCAGTGACCACTAGCTGTAACAGTGTGACGCTTAGGGTCATTTCTTGGAGGAGACTACTAGGTGTATGTACTTATCTTGCTGTCATTTGCAGCCTTGGGGTTGGACAGTGGTTTTTGTACACAGTGTATAAGTACAGCCTTCTTACAGCTAAGATATATAATTTCTTACCTGGCAGAACTGTGGAGGAAATTTTTGTTAACACTACCTGACTGTTTCTACACATACACACACATATTCCTGTGTGAAATTATGCATACAGCTTACTACTACTTCTGGGATTTTCTGCCTAATACTCTCTTGTTTGTACAATCTGACCTTGTAACTCTGGCATTCATACATGGCAGATAGTTCTTATACTGTGTATTCATACTTTGACATAGCACAGTCTGGAAAACACTGGTTAACACAACATTATTATTCAGGTATCAGATCTTGGTGCATGGAACATTTCATATAGTTAATCTCCTGTTGTACAACTCCACAATCTTTGTCCGGTGAACCTTGATTATTTAATGCTTTCAGAGCTATAGTTGCTGTGCAGAAACTGTACACATTTCGATTCATATCATCACATACCAAAGTAAACACAACCAGTCCAGGGTTTTGACTTTTATTGACAGGTACTGACACTTTTATTGATAAACCTTGTGCGTCACTATTACTCTGCTAATGTCTCATTTAGTCAGTACAAACCATACTCATTTTTAAATATTGACAGGTGATATTCTACTCATTTCTATTTATTTTCCCAGAATACTACAAGATACATTTGCACTCACCAGCCTTGCAACACAGCCTTAGCAGCCTGCTGGTGTGGATGTCCAAGTTTACAGGAGATAGAGAAACATTTATGCATACCTGTCCATCACATACATAGGCTGGACTTTGGAAAACACATATTGATACTGATACTTACACACCTCTGGGACATTCCCCACCTGTGCATCTTGGACCCACTGGTCCAAAAGCTCCCTCTTCCTACACTTCAAGTCAGCAAAATGGTGCTGAACCTACTCACCAGTCTGAGGCATGCCAGTGGCACTGGTGAGATCATGTGTGCAATGGTCCCAGGCCTCTGCTTTTTATTGGGAGCCCTGGTGCTGGTCCTGCACCAGTCTCTCTTCATGGTCTTTTACTAGGAGTGCAACCATGACCCTGGACTCCTGAATGCCCCAACAAAAGCACACCCCCTCTCCAACTCCAGCCATCATGGCTGCAGTGATAAGCTACAACTGGTTATGGGCTGTATTCCTGCCTGTGCAGTTTAAATAGGGCTGATTTCCCACCCTTTGCCATGATTGGATGGTTTTGAATATGCTGACCTAAGTTAAGTGACGGGCAAACCCACTTAGCAAAAATAAGCATTGCTTAAAGGTGTAGATGCTAAGCACTGCTTACCAGAGTGCAAAACTGCTTAGCTACGCCAATTATTGCTAAACATACAAATTTAAGCAATGCTTACTGCCGCTAAGCATAGCTGAGCACAATTTAGTGTTGTTCAGCTTTCATTTTATGGACTATCAGGATTGTTTGGTTGATTCCTTCTTAATGACATCTTATGATATGTATGTTTCCCTTCCATAACATCCCCCTATGTGCTTTCATTACATTATATTCTTTTGTGGCTATATTGTATGGGACACTTGTGCTTTTATGGGGGTTTCACATCTGTACTACACTGACACCTCACATATGGACCTGCTATACTACCCTGGTTAACAAATATATATTATTCACTTTCTATTTATAAAAAAGATACTTTTAGTGCTGTTTTCACATCTAAAAATAAACATGCTGCATTGGGGCTTGAACCCTGAATGACTACATGGTAAGTGAAAGCTCTAACCACTACATTATTTCATTTTGATGGCTTTGGCTGTATATTTCTATTTAGCTCCTTTGGATGTTTAAGCTATTCTATACACAGCTGAGTGACACACACACCCACTCAGCTACACTTAAACTTTAGTGGGGATGGAAAAAAAAATAAAAATAATTATTTGTTTTATTTTTATTAGTTTAGGAATGTGCACATAGCTAATAGTTATACCTCTCCACCTCTGACAGCATACAATGTGGATGATGCCTTACATGATGGGAAGGCAAAGAGGGCAGATTTTAAATAGTGCTCTTACAAACTTGGGAAGTTGATAACTAATAGGTTTTGCATTAGCATGACTTACTTGGAGGATGTGGGGCCTTAACCTCATGTGTTTGTCACTATTTAATGACTTTGAGCTTCAGCTCTTTGCCAGTACACAAATCTGGCCTTTCTGCAGATATCTGTTCAGTTGGGGGTTTGCTGACAGTGTCCGCGGACACTGTTTTTCTTTTCACAATGCCATACAGCACTTCCTGTGTGCAGGGGGCATATTTACTGTGCGAGCAATGCTCAGACAGGCCCCCTGCACTTGTTCACAGATTGTGCCCATGCAGGTTATACAGCAGCACACCTTCATGAATATGGAAGGCGCGCTGCGGTGCTGCACTGGAACGATCCACTCCATGCAGGAATAGCACTACTCCTGCACGGAGTTTAATGAATTCCAGGGTATATCTATATCTATCTATATGTGTGTATATATATATATATATATATATATATATATATATATATATATATATATATATATATATATATATATAGGTCTACTTCATATGATCTATCTTTCATATGACTGACATTCATTTCACGGAGACCACATAACCTAAAGTTCATAATACTGGAAACTCACTTGACTGAAACTCATAACACCGACACCTTACAATGCTAGATTTCAACGCACTAAATTGCAAACTATAGACATGCACACTTAAAACACCAATTACTAACACTTTCCATAACTTAAAAATGAATTATATACCCTCTTATCAGAAACCAGATGATATAAAACCAAACTAGGTGGGGTGCAACACCCCCCACCCCCCCAACTATATATACTAACTCCAGTATCGCACTACAGAAGGGAAAATGGCATATACTTTTTACTACTTTACAGTAGTCTTCACAGTGCCACTACTATGTTGAAATTTAGCATTGCAAGGAGTCGGTGTTATGAATTTCAGTCAAGTAAGTTTTCAGTATTTTGAACTTTAGGTTATATGGTCTTGGTCAAATGAATTTCAGTCAAATGAAAGTTAGGTCATATGAAGTAGACCCATATATATATATATATATATATATATATATATATATATATATATATATATATATATATGGTTCCCTATCAGAAGCCTGAAACACTATAAGCTTGAAAATCAAAATCCTGAAACCAAAAGCCTGAAAATTCAAAATCCCGAAAACCCAAAATCCTGAAAACACAAATAATGCTAATATGTCACTATAAAGACACTAATATCTACCAACTGACCCTGACCCTAACCCTAACCCTAAGGTCCGTCAATATCGCACACTCACCTGACCCGCGCCCTAACCCTAACTCACTTAAACCGCTAACCCCAATATTTGTCACTATTGCATACATGCCTAACCTGCGCCCTAACCCTAACTCACTTAAACTGCCCCTAACCCTAACATAAAACCAACTGCACACTCACCTGAACCCAACGCATGACCTAACACCACAGGGCTAACAATAGCAAAGCCACAATGACGTCAGTATGTCCATTTTGTGTTTTCAGGATTTTGAGTTTCAGGATTTTGGGTTTTCGGGATTTTGAATTTTCAGGCTTTTGGTTTCAGGATTGTGATTTTCAAGCTTATAGTGTTTCAGGCTTCTGATAGGGAACTATATATATATATATATATATATATATATATATATATACACACACACACACACACACACACACACACACACACACACACACACACACACACACACAGATATAAGATAAAGATGACTATCAGCTGGTAGCAGTGTAGCTGTGATAAAGATTGGATGAAACTTCTTCAGAAATTAATTTGATTGATATTTTTGTTGCCAAAATGAAATCAAAGTCTAATGGGAAAGCTGTCATGGATATTCAGTTCTGAAATGTATTCATTTTGAAAATGCAAACTAACGTAAGGAAGAACTAACTAATATCCAGGGATAGCACACCATAATTCTTTTGGTAGAATGTAAGGGCTGATGTGATTTGAAAGATGAGAGATGGTAGAGCTGCTACTCCTTCATGGCCCATTGCTGCCTATACTTTTTCTACATTTGATTAAATACTTGTTGCTTTGTGACATGACCTTATATTTAACATAATGGATGAACTATTTTGCTGCAGTAAAAGACAAGATGATTCTGTGTCAGCAAATTGCCACGCACATTTTTTTCAAACTGGTGACCCGAATTTTCATATATGCATCATTGATATACCAGCATTTTGAAGCTTGTATGACTGACTTTGAACTTGAAGTTAGAAGAAATAAGTGGTAACGTTTTTAATTAGTAAAACTCACAAAATCGGTTTGCACATTTAATACTGAGTAGAAATTAACTTTCTGACCTTTCTTGTTGTCCTCATAAAAGTGTATTATTTTATTAATCATTTTTAGTGCCAGCTTTTACTTTATCTAAGCTGAAGAGCTTACTAATCTGTAGAAAAAAATACTGTATATATGTTTCTTCATACACTATTCTGAACACTGACTGTAACTTCCTGAAGAACATTTGCCAGGGCACTGGAATTCAGATGTGGGCCCACTGTAAGTTGCATGTGATTATGAAAATGAGCTTTATTATATGGTGGTGTAACAATTACTTCTGGTTATTATTAATTAGAATTGAAAATTTATCTGTTGTCTGCATTATTTTTGCCGGCTATCTCCAACCTACATTTTTTTTCACCAAACCTAAATTTGTTGCTTTTTTCTCCTTCATCTGATTCATTGAAAAAATTATACAAATGGTATCTGACAGATTATCTGCTAAAAGTTAAAGGACTTGTATGAAAGTATTTTTCACCTATAGTTTGAACTACTTGCATCAGCAGGTCTTCCCTCTTACCTGTGATTCAGCTCCTGATGATTAGAGGTCTTCCTGTGTTGCTTCTGTCTTATGTCTTAAATATTTTAAATTTGCATAAATTGCCCTTGTGCATACAAGTTAAATATGAAATAAAAATACAAACAACTCTGCAGTTAAATATCAATGGATTTGTAAGTTAAGCTAATTTGTTTCTTATAATAAATCTGTAAGCTGTTTAGCATAACCACTTTATTATAAGAACTTTATAGAACATTTCCTCTGGTTTGCATTGACAGTGTTGTGGTGGAAAAGTACAACTGACCATAAAGATCATGAACATCAAGACCAGTATTTTTCTCTTGGCTGTTAAAACACAAAGGAATGTGTAATAACACTTTTTGTAAAGTATGGAATTTAATAATAGTTTCCTAGATTAGTACTAGGATAACTGCTCTTGTGGGCTATTTTAAGCCTAGTTAATTATCTCCTCTGAGAATCAAACAATGCACGTTGTGCCTATAAGGTAAACACTTTAACCATTATGCCAGCCTCTCATCCTTAAAGGTTAGCATACATATATCCTGTGGATATACACAGACACACACCATGTTGGGCAAAGTGAGATTAGAACCCCTTCCTATCTAGGCTTATAGACTACAGATTCCAGTACTTATTGCATGCGCCACAGCTTACATCTTTTGTAATAGTAATAGTAATAGTAATTGAAATTTCTTAATCTCTGTTCGGTGGTTTCTTGTGAAGTCTGGAGTTCAGTAACAGTAATTTATATTTGTAGGTCTCTAGTAAATGCTCCATAAAGGATGGAGAATTCTGAAGGAACCTGCCTCTGGTCAGCTACATGGCTGTAATCATATAGTCCCAGGTGATATATATACCATAGTAAGCTGTATCCTTGATAATATATGTATTAAGTCATGTATTTTATTTATTTATCCTTTGTTGACAGGATTAGTCCCAACAGGCTAATGAACTCTTTTCAGAATAGACCCGAGATGGTAGTTATACTGCTAGGGGAACTTTAGCCATGGTATTGGGGAACTTTCTCTACTCTTTTCAATAGGTGACTGTAGGATCATTTTACATCTACCTTAGCTACTACCATCTCAAGCAAATGGGACCTCGGTTTAATTTCTCAGTCTAAGGATGACAGTACATGATTTAGTTTTGATATGCTATCTTGAATAGATTGTTCTGAAATACAGCATTTTTGGTTGCTGCAGTACATAAAAAATTTAACTTGTGAAAAGTAAAATGAGATTATATGATGGTTCGTTAGGAATAATTATGAAAAAGTAAAGGTTCAAACAGAGGATCATAGTAAAAAGTTTAATGTAAATGAGGTTTAAGTGTAGAAGGACATTTAATCTTCTTCCTTCTTTTTTTTCGAATGCTCCCATTAAGGGTTGCCACAGTGGATCATCTGTTTCCATTTCTTCCTGCCCTCTGCATCTTGTTGTGTCACACCATCCACCTTCATGTCATCTCTCACTACATCCATAAACCTTATCTTAGGCATTTCTCTTTTCCTCTTACCTGGCAGCTCCATCCTTAGCATCCTTCTCCCAATAAACCCAACATCCCGCCTCTGCACATGTCCAAACCAACACAGTCTCACCTCTCTGCCTTTGTTTCCAAACCGTCCAACCTGAGCTGACTCTAATAGTCTCATTTCTAATCCTTTCCATCCTCTTCACACCCAGTGCAAATCTTAATGTCTTTAATTCTGCCACCTCCACCTCTGACACCTGTCTTTTCATCAGTGCCACCATCTCCAGCCCTTATAACATAACTGATCTCATTACTATCTTGTATATCTTTCCTTTCACTCTTACTGGTATCCGTCTGTCACAAATCACTCCTGACACTCTTCTCCACCCACTCCACCCTGCCTGCACTCTTTTCTTCACCTCTCCTACACACTCACTATTACTTTAAACTGTTGATCCAAAGTATTTAAACTCATCCACCTTCACCAACTCTGCTCCCTACATCCTCATCATTCATCTGTCTTCCATCTCATTAACATACATACATTCTGCCTTAGCCCTGCTGACCTTCATTCCTCTCTTTCCTAGAGCATATCTCATAGGATCATAGGAAGTTACTAGGCTATTGGCCCTGAGGCCCTTATAAGTCTAGCCAAGAGTTTATCCCATGTTTAGACAAGTCAGCATTCAAAACCCCTGTCCAGCAGGGACACAGGTGGAATCCTAGGGGTGTATTTTCTGTTTCCCATCCAGTTATCCAGTTGGCACTTAAAAGTTAATGATAATGAGGTACTCTGCTTGATGTGGAAAGGGAGACTATACCACAGATGGGGGAGTCTCTGGGACACAAATCTCTCCCACCAACAAGTCCTATTAATGTCACAGACCAGGTTGAGGTTGTGCATGCGGGTTACTCGAGTGGAGCTTGATTTGGGGATATGCAGCAGTCCCATCAAGGTGGGGTATAAAATTGCTTTGTATGCCAGACAGAGGTCACCTCTGATGAGTCTTTATGAAACTGAGTAGAGGGACAGGGCTTTTATCCTATCTGTATAGGGTAGATGTTTGAGGCCCTGGATTCTTCTGGTGAGGAACCTCTGTGATCTATCCAGCTGTTGCATATGCCTTGCGCGGTACATGCCAAAGGGGGCATTATACTCAATAATTGGCCTTAAAAGAATACAGGGATGTTATGACTTCCTTATCCCAGGATGAGATACCCTTACTTATGAGGTGGGCCATGTAGAAAGCTTTCTGTACAGCGGAAGCAACATGGTGGTCAAAAGTCAGGTTGCTATCAACCTGTGTGCCCAAATCCTTCACAGCTGAATCCATGCTTAGGACATTGTTATTAATGTGTTAATATGTGGGGATGTCAGTCTCTCCAAAGGGAATGATGATGCATTTTTTTTGGCATTCAGCTTGAGACCATGTTTCTGGACTAGTCATTTTTTTGAGTGAGACCCTCTTGGAGGATATCCACATCACTTAGGGAATTGATGACCATTCCCAGCTTGCAGTCATCTGCAAACCTGGTCAGTCATAGCCCACTGGTTTTGGCTTGCCTCTCAGAGAAGTATATTCCAAATATCAGAGGCCCCAAGACTGATTCCTGGGGTATGCCACTCACTACTTCTTGAGGTGGCTTTCCCTATTTTGATTAGGTGGATTCTAGCCAGTTTACTACCCATCATGGTTGGGAGGATGGCCTAATGGTTAAAGTGTTTGCCTTACAAACACAAGGTGCAGGGTTTGAGTCTCACAAGGGATAATTGGCTAGGCTTACAATAGCTCACAAGGGCAGTTAGCCTAGTACTAATCTATGAACCTATGAACCATCTGGTAACATATGGATTGATGCATAGTTGACAGAGTTTATCTATTATGCCTGAGTGGGGAGTAGTTTCGAAGGCTTTGGTCAGATCAAGGCAGATGGTGTGCACTGTCTTCCCCTCATCCATAGCTTTGGTGGCTGTCTCAACGATGTTAACCAGATTTAACAGACATGACCTCCTCTTGACAAAGCCAAACTGTGTGGAGTTGAGTGTTTGAAGGTTATCAATGTCTCTGTTAATGAGGTCTATGATAATTCATTTTATGGCCTTGCAGATCAGTCTAGTTAAGCTGATGGGTCTATAATTTCCTTGATTGGTGGATGCTCCACCTTTGTGTAAAGGGATGACAGTGGCTGGGACAAAGACGGTACTCAGGCTTTGGTTGAATTGGGTGCCTAATGGTGCTGCAAGTTCATGCCTGAGTTCATATAGGATGCAGCTTGGGATGTTATCGGGTCCCATGGAGGCTGTATTTTTTGCCTTTGATAGGGCAGTGTTGACCTGTTCCCTACCTCTCCAGGGTCTCCTCAACCTGTTCCCTACTCTCAGTACAAATCACAATGTCATCCGCAAACATCATAGTCCATGGGAACTCCTGTCTGAACTCGTCAGTCAACCTGACCATCACAATTGCAAATAAGAAAGGGCTCAGAACTGATCCTTGATGTAATCCCACCTCCACCTTGAATACATCCATCACTACGACTGCAGACCTCACCACTGTCACACTACTCTCGTGATGCATTTTCTCAACTCAAACAAGATCTTCTCCTCTACACAACATGGTTTTCGTCCACACCACAGCACAACTTCTGCCCTCCTATCTTTCATGAACCTAGTTAACCAACACAGAAATAATAACATGTTTGTATCAGCCATATTTCTGGACCTCTCTAAGGCATTCAATATGGTTTCCCACTCCATTCTAATAGATACTCTTACCTCTCTATCCTTTACTCCTAACACTGTTGCATGGTTTAAAAACTATCTAACAGACCATCAATGGGATGTCTAGAGGCAAGGAGTCCTATTATCCTTACTCCCAACATCAATTGGTGTACCTCAAGGCTCCACACTGGGCCCTCTCCTGTTTTCTATCTTTACTAATAACCTACATACCTCTACTCTACAGGCCTCACTCATACAGTACACAGACGACTCCACATTGATCTGCTCTGCCCCAACCCTTACTGCCCTTCAACATATTGCCCAAAAATCTTTTAGCACAGTGGAGAAGTGGATCACAAATATTCAACTTATACTAAATCCTAATAAAACAAAACTACTTCTATTCACCCCAAACAAATCCAAAGCCACCCCACTCTCCTTCTCTATCCTTCCTAATAATGGGACTGTCATCTCCCCTTCTCTTCACACCAAGCTGCTGGGCGTTGAAATTGATAACAACTTGCACTTTGATGTCCACATCTCCCAAACTATCAAAAAAGTACATAAAAAATGGGGTCCCTTTACAGACAAAAATACTTTCTGTCAGATCAAGCTAGAGTCACCTTAGCTCAAATCCACCTTCTCTCTACACTTATGTATGCAGCATCAATTCTCACCTATGTCAGAAAATCTGATCTCAGCAAACTAGAATCATGTTATAACAACATTGCTAAATTTACTAAAGATTCCCCCTTTAGAACTCACCATTGTATACCTATCAGGCAACTTCAGTGGCTTGAACTTCCACAGCTACTAACCTACCACCAACTAGTTATAGCCTATAATATCCAACGATATCCTGACAGAACTCCAGCCCTTAAAGAGCTAATAAGTAACTACATACCAAATCGGTCATTCCGCTCTGCCAATAAATCATTCCTCTCCATCTCTTCAGCTAATAACACAGCAGGTAAAGCTTTGTTTTCTCATTGTATAGCAAAGTATTGGAATAACCTCTCTCACTCAGTTATTTCAGCACCAAATGCAAAACAATTCAAACACTCCCTTAAGTCTCATCTTATTAATTCCTGGTTATGTCCATGTGTTACATAAAGACAAAGAAACTACCTTTCTTTCTCATCCTAAAACCATGAAACATGGACATAGCAAATATTAGTTGTATGTTAATGTAAGAAAGAAACAGTATTAATCTCGTGTCTTAACAATTTATTAAACTAATAATCTATTGTCTACTTGTAAAGTTTGTTTTGAAAACATGTTAAAAGAATGTCCTTGTACTCTGATCTATTATGTCACTGTTTTACAGTCTCACTAACTGGTTTATAACTGATGTATAAATACCTGTTGTCTCTGTAACTAATTAAGAGGAGCTTTTCTCCCCGGGCCTCCACTGAAAATGGACTTCGTCCACTCGGACTATCCTGGTTAACAAATGTAAAATAAATAAATAAATAAATATCCTGTACCACTCTTACATAATTCTCTGCCACTCCTGACTTCCTCATACAATACTACAACTTCTCTCTAGGCACCCTTTCATGTGCTTTCTCTAAGTCCACAAAGACACGATGTAACTTCCTCTGACCTTCTCTATACTTCTCCATCAATACTCTCAGAGCAAACATCACATCTGTAGTGCTCTTTCCTGGCAAGAAAGCATAATGCTGCTCACTAATCATCACCTTCCTTCTTAACTTAGCTTCCACTATTCTTTCTCATAACTTCATGCTGTGGCTGATCAGTTTTATCCCTCTGTAGTTACTACAGCTCTGCACATCACCCTTATTCTTAAAAATCAGTACCAATGCTCTTCTCCACTCCTCAGTAAAGGTCTAGAAGAACATTAATATAAGGAGTTTATTAATTCATGCCCCAAGAAGTTACAGGAAATGGATATTTCTTCACTAACTTATTTTAATAGTGTGTGCTCAGACAGGAGAACATAAATATGTACACCAGTCTGAAAATAGCTTACATTTTACATAAATATCTGTATAGGATGATATGATGGGTAAGGACAATCCATGATTTGGTGAACAGGAAGATTGAAATTAAAAGACAAAACTATCATTATCTGCTCATGTTTAAGCAATCTGGGGGGTTAAAAACTAAGAAGGGTAAAATGTACAGCTACCCCCAGTGTAAGAATGGTAGACAATACTGTTTATAGACATGAGAAACTGGGTATATCTCATTTCTGAATAAAAAAGAACACAAAGGCTATCCCCAAACTGTTATAGCTAGTAATATATTAAGAAACATAACTACTTTGGCAAAACTGAGGTCTTAATTATTACTGCTTAAGAAAATATCACAAACTATAGGAGATACCAAAGAAGAAGATTTTTTTGTCCAAGGGGAATATTGTCCTTGAGTCCCGTTCATAATTGGTTTGTTTCCATCGATAATGATGAATTCCAGGATTTGGCAGTACTAAAGAATGGTCCTTTGGCAAGATTTGTGTTAGTAATGAGCCTCCTACTGAACACAGTGTTTGAATATATTTTGGAAATCATGGGGGATAATTAGGGTACTAATGCTATGAAGCTGGATCAAATCATTGTAATGCAAGAAGACATAATATAGCAAAAGGAAGCATAGCAAAAGAAGGTATAGCATCAGTGGACACAGTCCTGAAGATTATTAAAATCTAGAAGCTAGGAATACAAATTAAATTAAGTCAATATAGAGAATATAAGTGAGTTCAAGATATACATAAAAAAGACAGATGTAAATTTGCTCCTGCAAAATCCATTTCTAATCTATAATAAGGGAGATTGTTATTGTTCATCCACCTGACGTGTTCACCTTTCAGTGCCTCCATGGTCTACATCCAGTAACGGCATAAGAGTCTGATCAGAACTGCAGTGTCCTCCACTCATATCATATTTAGAAGTTGAAACTAGAGGTCCAGCAGTACTTACCACCAAAATGAGAGTAGATGTTGGAAATTTAGAATTGGAAGCAGGAGGGAGTATTTCAACAGGAATTGAAATTGCTGTGAAAAGACAAAGCATGCCTCCATTTCAACAACTACAGAAGGTTAATGCCAACAAGTGGTAACATCTCTCTGTATGTCAAGAACTGTAGGAAAGTTACTCAAAATGTGTAGTAAGCCTTCTGTCTGACAGACTGATGTTAGTTTGTGACACTTCCTGAAATATGCAGTGAGAAGTAATATTAGTGTGGAGAACAGAAGAAAGACTATGGGAAGGGAGACAAGGAACAAAGATTATTTACTCCTTGCTTATACTAAATATTATATGAATTTTGTTTTCAGAAGTTTTATAAATAACAAGTAAGACTGATAAATAAATAGCTGAGTTGCCTTCTACTAAGTCACAAAGAAAGTTCTAGAGATGAAATTATGGTGAAGTACTACCTAGGCTTAAAAGGAGAAATGAGGTATATAAAACTTGTCACCACACAAAGTATAGGCAGATTAGCAGCTTGAAAATTTGTCTCTGCAATAAGAGATTATTGCTAGAAATATTCAGCATGACATATTTGAGCTAGAAGAGGCTAAATTCAGAAAAACAATATGAATGGAGGGCATTGCATGGAATTAACTGCTGGCAACAAGAAACACATGTATCATAAATGACTTTTTTACTTCTTAGTTACACTTTAGTATGAATATGGTAACTGAACAAGGCCTGCAAAATGTGCATTCCAGTATGAATCACACAGCAAGAAAGGCTTTGAAATGCTTTCCAAAATAGTCTTTTCACAAATGAGGCTCTTAGAACTGATTACCTTTTTCACTGTAAAAGTTAAATAATAGAGAAAATTGTAAAAGGCATATAAGAATTGAGCCAAGTAGGACTGACTACGTCCCATCCCCTCCCCTAATAAGTAGATTTTTTAAAGCTGTGTATCAGAAGCCATGCCAGACTTTTACAAAAGAAATAATACTAAAAATAGTAAGATAACAGTATAGATGCATTTCAGAGATTTCACCAACTAGCTGTCTACTTTGTCAGCATTGTATATATTATATTCCTAATTTCAGTGAGGTTAGAGTTCAGGGCAGACTTCTTCTCAACAAATTTAGGCATTTTGGAAAGGTGACGATTCTTTTACTATTGTCTTATCCTCTAGCAGAAGTAGTACTGTGGAAGGTTGTAGTGTGTTGACAATGCTGTTTTCTTCCCCAGAGTTTTCATGGTTAGATCATGAGTGTGAACCCCAAGTGATGAAACAAATAAGCCAGTCAGTCAGAAAATTACCTGCACGCAAAAACAGATTATTTCTGTTATACAATGTCACTGTTAAAAAATGAAGTTGTTTACCTTTTTAAATAATGGCACTGTATCTGCAGGTTTATTGACTGAATGAAGTGGTTTTAACATCGTCTATAATTGTAAATGGATAGAGAATGCACTATACATTTATGAGGCATGCATATTGCATTTTGGTAAATGCAGTTTGTGCATTTTTTTTCCTTTAAAGAAATCAGAATTACATATGCATTCTAGTATTTAAATGAATGTACATCCAGACCCTTGACATCTCAGAGGTGAATTTCAACTAAACTTTTAATCTGTTTTTGGACCTTATTTGTTAAGTTCGCCTTTAGGGATGGTATGACTTTGTCTTCCTCTCTGCTGATAGTTGTACTCGTTTTCTCAGCTTAGTGGGGATGGAGTGGAGAACATGGTGACAGAAGCATTTGTTTTAATAAATACACATGACCAGACATTTTCTCATGTGTAATGCCATATTTATAATGGGGGATACTAATTATTTTCTCTAATTACTACAATGTAGTTCGTCAATGTAGGGTTTATCTTAATACATACCTCTCAGCTGTACAGATCTTTGCAGAATGTCCAGCAGATATTAGCCTCATATTTTTTGGGCTGTTCCTAATAAAATATGTGGTTTTCTAGCAAACCTCTGTGATGATCTGAGGACTGACATAACTAGATGATGACATACATTTGAATTTTAGACTAAATATCCTTCAGAAAATGCATGTTAACACAAAATCTGTTATTCTAGCACCTTTCTAAGTTTATAAGAATAATATTTAAAATCTGTCCCTATTTTTGGGCCTTTGTCCCACCCACTCTGTCAGGCTTTGTTCAAATTTCTTGCACTAAGAGGCTGAGAAGAATGCTTATACATCTTTAAGCATCCCATTATCCATGAATGTGGAATACTGTCAAATACTTTTTGTAATCTCTCCATCCCGTACTTATTTCCCTTCTTATAATTCTCTGTTACGGCCTTATTTAACAACAGATAATTATTTGCTCCATATGACTTTCTTTTAGCACCTTTTTGTTATATTGCCATAATTTTCATAGTGAGATTTTTTCTAGGTGGCATACTCTGTCTGCATCAGTTCTAGAATATAACTTGTATATTGTCAGAAGGCAAGTTATAGGTCTGTAGTTCTTGGAATAGCTTGCGAGTTCACTTTTAAGGAGAAGTATTGTTTTTTTGTAAACCAGGTTGACAGCTGTTGATGTCTGTTCCGGATTACTCAGAGCTGAATGGTTGAGTAAAGCTATTAACATCTTTAGCTAGAGGTTGAGTACTGTGTATGGGCCTGGCGTTTTCCATTTAGGAGCATTTCTTAATTTTGTTTCAGTTTTGTCAGTGTCAGGCTAGGCTAAATGAAAGATAAAAAGAGCAACTGTCCTGATGTTGCTGCACTGCACAGAAGTCATATGTGAATCACACAAGTTCAGTCTTATGTCAGTAAAAAATGTAGAAGAATCCAAATGTATTACAGACACTAGTGCAGTTGTTGAGTAACATATTACAACTATGACAATCTACTAATTCAGCAACTAGTTCTGACACATGCAACAAAAGTAATGCAACAGATATAATAGGAATAGTGAATCTAGATGATCCCTACTAAGTAGTGAGATCTACTTACCCAGGGTGCTGTGACTACAGTGCCATGGAGGTCACATGATCACTATAATGAGTAGTACTACAAAAATCACACATGGGGGGGGCTACATCGATGGTCGAAGGCTCAGATACAGCAGATGAAATATCAGCACGTGTAGCTGCTGGCCATACCTCTCATTCCCTTAGGGCAATAATTTTGGACAAAGCCAGAAATAATGGAAGGAGGGACACAGGACTAGTATCAGAAACAGATTTTAAGCATTGCTCCTATAAACTTAACAAGTTGATAGAATAGCTGGTTTTGCATTAATGTGTCCATTCTGAAGGATATGAAGTTCAAAACACAAGTGTCTGTCATTATACAGTAACTTCAGTTCTCAAAGATTTGCCATAAAACCACAAATTTGACAAGGACCAGTTGAAAAATATAAGGCAAAAATCTGGACATTCTGTGAAATTCTGGACAGCTGAGAGGTATATTGCTGGTCCCCAGAAGAATATGATGACTGTATATATAGCAAGGCTCATTCTCAAAAGAGAGAAAATGTCCATTGTCATCAATGGTTGCTTGTATTTTGAGTATAAATTTATTGATTTAAAAGCATACTGCTGCATTGCACTTAAATCTAGTCAAAGTTGCAGGGATCATAAAGTCACTGTGGAAATTCACATTCATTTTCAGAAAGTTAGCTACAGGAGAAAAAACACTATAATGTTCTTCAGAAAAAAATAACAACCAGTTAATTCTGAAAAAAAAAGATCCTATAGCATAGACAAAGAGTAAGAGAGGGTAGATGTAAAGCACAGACAGTGAGAGAGTGGTAGAGTAGAAATGCCACACAGAAATGATCTCACATTTTACTGAATCTCCTTGCTGATCCAAAGTATTTGGACATTTCAGAAAGTCAAAAACACAAAAGAAAGTAATTGGTGTCAGGATACTATACTTGCTTTAGCTATAACTGCAGAATTCTCGCATGATGTGGTATAAAATCTGATTGAGACTTGGGGAAGGGAAGTCCTGGGCAGTAGGAAAGAATGAGGAATAAAAGTGAAGGAAGGTTAATAAACAGTAGACAGTGTTAACATAAGAGGAAGAATTTACTAAGGCTATTATTGCTATATAATTGTCTGTAACAAACAGTATTATCACATTCATTACTTTCCCAGGGGATTTCCTTACCCCTATAGACATATAGTCACGCAGCACACAAAGCAAATTTGCTGTAACAACATTTTCTTCTTTGCTACCCTTCTGGCTGCCAATGGTAGCCACCATTTCCACATGCAAGTCTTAGGCATTGCGCAGGCTAAGACAAAGGAAGCTTCTTCAGAGCTTCAAAGCTGTCCTAACCCAACAACATCCATGTGGGCTTTAAAGGCAGTTTTACAACCCAAAAATTCTGTGTGGATTGTTTATTTTCTCACCAATGGCAAGATAAAATGAATGGACTTGCAATAACTCATTCAGTACTGACTGAATACAAATGGCACTCATCAAAACTACTTCCTTTCAAGTAGTAGAAGTTAGATATCTTTGCAAGTATCTTACGTAAATATAATAACTCTAGGATCACACCATAAATTTGGAAAAGGGCAAGTTGTTGCATTTCATGAGTGGGGATGTGACGAGTTAATTTCAGATCTTCGAAGATATGTTTCTATTGGGCTATTTGCAGGTGTCAACTTGTTAACTCAAAAATTGGGAACAAAGCCCTGAATAATGGAAGGTGCTCACAAACCCCAAATTAATTAATAAAACAAGTTTTGAATTAAAGTACATTTTTCTAAGCAATAAGATGTATGAAACTATAGTGTCTGGTGACATTACTGACTGTAATCTTCAGTGATTTACGAGAATAAAATACTTATATCTAGCTATCTAGATGTAGATATAGATATATAGACATACAGGCAAATTCATAAACATTCTGCAAAATTTGGTACAATTGAAACCTTTGCTATTTCGTATGTTGGAACATGGCTTCAACAGCTTGTGGGATGATTACTAGATTTATTAGTGTTTTCCATGACATAAATTATCTAGAAATTGTTTAACTGATGTTAACACATTTGCTCTTAGTATTTGCCCTATGCAGGTGCATATAAAATGGTTCCCTATTAAATCAGTGAATGCTTAAAATACCAAACACTGTTTAATCAAACCTTTTTGTTCGAAATGGCAAAATTCTGAACCCAGGGGGAAAAAATCACTGGGCCGTTTGTGGGACTTTGCCATGTCCTCCACTATGGTGCGATCTCGGAGTTGGTATATTTAAGTAGGGGGGTGTGGGTAGCACAGCCCCCCACTTTATTTTGTGTTTGGGTTTTTTTGGCTTTATTTATTTATTTGTTTTTATGGAAAAAAATCGCTGCTGTTCCGTGTGTTCGGCATTTTGCAGTTTCGACATTTTGGGGGCGATTATACAGCATTCACTATTTTAAGTGTTTGCTGTTATAATATAGACCCTATAAAACAGTTGCATTTATTTCTGTCTCTTACTATTTGCCTATTGGGCACGGAATGAAAATGTATGTTTTCCATCTTGGTTCAACTTGAAAGTTTGATTAAAGTCTTAATATATTTTAATTGTATGCCCATTATCTGCTTGTGAGGAGTAAAGGGAAACTACAACATTATTATTTGCATTTTGGAGATGCATGGTTATTTGTATTTTCCAAGCTGATTTAACATTTTACTGGATTATACTTCTATTAAGGGGCTATTGTATTAAATGCATGTCTCATATTTCTATAAGGTTTCTTTCTGTTCATTAATAACTACTGATCTTAGGTTCTACTAAAGCAGGTTGTAGATTTATTTAGTTTGTATTAATTCCATTAAGAAACAGAGCACATTAGCAAACATGTTCCTGATGGTGACTTCCATGGTGTATTAAGTTTTTTTTTAAGTTTTTCATTGTTGTGTCAGAGCTACACCTAGGGTCATAGGTAAGTACTAGATTAGTTGCCTTTGTGGACCATTGTTCCTAGCCAATTTCCTTTACTGAGAATCAAACCCTGTATCTCTTAACTATGAGATAAACTTCTTAAACATCATGCCATCCTCCAACAATCTCTGCCTTTCTACTATAAATGATTAAAGACACGCACATTTCAATAAAGTTTCACAGAATTGGGCCACTTTAAATGTTTTCTCTGATACAGTAATTTTTCTTCTCAGCAAGCAACATTATTTATAATGCTATATTTGTGCCATACGTCAGTCTATGTGGCAATGTTTCTTGAAAACTTTCACCATAGTTGTAATCCTGTGGTGTACTTAGCATATCTGTTTGAAAACGATTTCATTGAATGCATCAGAATTAGTCCTTATAGCCAAAAATAAAAATTTAACTGAAAGACACAATCAGCAAAAATACACCATAAACAGCAATACATAGGTAACTCTCATTTGTTTCCATTGAAAGGCAAACCCCTGCAATCCACATATGGGACATAACATTCTACATTACTTATTAACCAAAATCTAACTCTAATTTTAATTATGATCTTAATTCTAATCCTAATTCAAGATCAGTCACTAAAATTAATTCTAACCATAAACTTGAACATAACCCTAAACATAATTCCAAATGTAATCCTCAGCCTAACCCCATACTTAAACTTTTTGGGAATAGTAAGTCTAAACCTAATACTAAACCAAAACCTAACCATAAATCTAAACATAACAGTTACTCTGTCAGTAACCTACATTTACAATTCAGTCTTAATTCCAACTCTTACCCAAAAGTAACTGACTTGTCAAGTAAAGCTACAAAAATGATTCATAAGATGGCTTTCCAGTCAACCTGGTTCTGTGGCCTAGAGAGATAAAGTCTTGACCATGACCCAAACTACCAGAGACTGATTGGCAGTTCAGGTGCTTGAGAACCTGGGAAGAACAGGGTGGCAGTGAAAGGCCAAAATTGTTGCTCACTCCATGAGTGAAGAAAGGTGGTCTGGCCTGCTGCAGTACTGGCACTTATTGGACAAATAAGTGCATGGCATGCAGTGCACTGTCTGGGGATTTGTGGTTAGTAGTGGAGTCTCAATGTCGCCTTGATGAGGTGTGTATTGAAATGTGTGCACTGAGAAGAAAGGCAATGTAGGGTCTCACTTCTGCAGTCATGTACTTCAGATACATGGAAGGTTTAGTGTTTTCATAGGGAAACTGCTGATAGTTGCTTGGATGATGAGTTTCCTGATCAGCTGTCAATCCACAGGGAATACTGGTAATTGGCAGGCAATGAGGGAAAAAAAAACATATTGACAAATAAAAATGGAATTCCACTCAAAGTAATATTTATCCAAATGGCATTTCATTCAAATATAACTGACACACTAGTGAAAACAAAAACCAGAAGACAAAATTACCCTGTACTTGTCAACGCCAAGGGAATTCTTGTATAGTCCACACTTGTAAATTCTCCACACTCAAATGGCTGCTGTAGACAGAATCCAGGATAAAATCAGTTATGTTAGATGCTAAATAAATGTCCACAAAGAGGTCCTATGCGACAAAATATCCATATGAATCAAGTAGTAAAAAAGATTTCTCCAAAAGCTTTATTGAACCAATACTGTGAAGCGCTTTTCATCCCACTAATAGTGGGACTTCTTCGGACAAACAGATTCTGACAAAAACCAAGGTTTAAATACTGGTTTTGGCGCCAAAAAGGTGCCATTGCTAGGTTACAGTTCTGTGCTTCAATTAGTTAAAGGTATAGTGTCCTAACAACTAATGAGGTGAATCTATGAATGAATTTAAAATAAAATCAACAAAACTTCAGAACCATTAAAAAGATTAAAAGCATTGCTAAGATGTCATTATTACAGTATCTAAATAAATACTAAATATAAAACAAATATAAAAATATATAAGAGGTATATGGTAATACAAATCACATCTATATATTACTACATGTTTCAGACTAAGGAATGAGCAGTAACAAACAAAAACCAGTATGTACAAAAGTTACTCAACTTGAGCACTGAATACATATATAAATAAATCACATCAAAGAATCGAGTGGTTACAAAAAAGAAAGAACGTTGTTGTGGGAAATTGCTATTGAAAGATGGTACAAAGTCACATTAGAACTACAATAGTCTGGTCAGAATCCCACCTAAAACACATACCTAACTACAAAGTCTAACAAAAGTCATAAATATATGTTCAGGATATACAGTGACACCTGAACAAGGAACTATTAAATAGTGCAATTAATGTAGCCAGGTCATGTAGAAAGCATGTGTATTGTAATTGTAAAAGAAATATGGTAAAAATATATATGTTAACATGTAAACGATAAATTTAAAATCAAACAGCAACTAGTAAACCTATATAAAGGTAAAATGCAAGGTTACTAAGGACAAATTACTCCATAAGTGTGCGGTAGTGTACAGAAATTCATTTTGAAAACAAAGCAAGCAACCCCCCCCCCACACAAGAGTATATAACATAACAATGGTATATATCAACGTCGTAGGCTTCTCAATTTCAGTAACGGATATAATGTAATAGTCTCATTAAGGCCTGGGGGGGCATTGACATGGCACCTAATCTGCCAAAAACGTTCTAGTACTTCCAACAGGACTTCAAAGGGTCCTTCACGGCTGTCAGGTGATATGGTATCAATTGCTTTAAAGTTGAAATTGTGGCTAGGGTTGTCAATAATATGTTTAGCAAGTGCATTCTCTGTTTTATTTTTCTTAATTGCGTATAGATGTTCGTAGACCCGTTCTCGTAGTTTCCTGTCAGTTTTTCCTAAATAAAATGAAGGACAAGCCTGGCACTGTGCCAAATAAATTACTTTGGTTGACAAGCAGTTAAATTTATATTTGAGGTCATATGTAATGTTCCTTACTGTGAATGTCTGCCCTGTAATCATATGTGCACAATAATTACACATATTGCACTGATACATACCCACTCTCTGTGTTCCTAGTGAAACATTGTTTTGTAATATCTGTTTCAAGTTTCTCCCTTTTTTCCAGACAATCTGTGGCTTAGGTGATAATTTTTTACTCAGAACACCATCGTTAGATATGATGTTCCAGTTTTTATTAATGATGAGAGAAATAAAGTTACTGTCTAAGCTATAGGGAGTAATAAAAGAAACATTAATATACATGGGTTCACTAGTACTTACAGGAACGGGTACTTGATTCAAGACATTAAGAATCGGCATATAGGCACCTGCTTCTCTTTTTGATCCAACCTCAGACATAACTTCATCAATAAGGTGTTTAGGATAACCTCTCATGGTAAACATAGAACACAAAAGTCTATATTCATCATGAAAGTCATCGTTCCTTGATACCATTCGGGCCGCCCGTACGAATTGACCTTTTACAACAGACTTTTTCTGATAAGGGGGATGGCAGCTTGAATAGTGTAATAAAGTATTAGAATAGGTATCTTTCCTGTGTATGTTAGCATAGTAAACTTTGTTTTTAAGGTCCTTCCTTAAATCTACATCTAAATAACTAATCCTGTGTCTATTGAAGTTAGATGTAAAAGTTAGAAAATTAGAACTAGAATTAAAAAATGATACTAATTCATGTGCTGTATCTTCATTCCCTTCGATTAGAATAAAAATATCATCTAAAAACCATGTATAGTACCTGATCTTATTCGTAAGGTCATGATTTCTACTTGTTGTATCCTGTTCCCAATAGGCCATGACTAGATTAGCGAAACTAGCGCCACAAGGTGAACCCATGGCCACGCCTATTTTTTGAAAATAAATATTATTATTGAAGGTAAAAAAATTGTAGGACAACACTAAATCAAGCATTTGTTCAACTAATTCTACCTCAAGTGTAGGTGCTTGGTGCTTTCTCAACATATAGCTAACATATTCAATACCTTCTGTGTGTGGTACACATGTATATAAATCTTTAACGTCGACTGTTAAAAAATTAAATAAATCATTATATGCAACGTTGTTGATATGATATAAAAAAGACCACAAATCCTTACATATGTTTTTTTTCTTTCAGTACATATTTTTTCAAAATTGAATCAATAATTTTGGCACATGGATACATCATACTGTTACGTCCATCTACTAGTGGTCGCATGGGGGGTTAATTAGGGACTTATGAATCTTAGGGATGCCGAAAAGAATAGGAATCTTGGGTGCAAGCATGTTCAAATAATTAAATGTAGTCAAGTCAATCCTTCCCTCTATAAAGAAGTCGTTAAATGTAGATTTTATGATTTTATACGCTTGATACATTTCGTTCTTGGAAGATAATTGATAAGCAGTATTGTCGAGGAGAGATTCCATTTTCTCAATATATTGTGATTGTGTCATTATAACCAAACCGCCACCCTTGTCAGGTTGAATAAACCGAATAGCAGTATTTTTTAATAATGTGTGAGACAATCTGTCCTCTTTGGAAATATTAGGTCGTACATTAAACTGTTTGTTTAAGTAAAGCATATTCCTAAAGTCGTTTTCGCACATTAATTCAAAGGCTGCCAAAACTGGATGTGTCAGTGGAATAAATGTACTTGCTATATGAAACTTGTTGTCAACTGGATTTGTATTAATAAAATACATGCACAAATTTAATTTCCTCAAAAACAACTTAAAATCGACAATAGTTGTGACTAAATTAGCCCGACAGGTAGGAACAAATGAAAGACCTCAGGCTAATAATTCAATAATATTTGGTGTAACATAAACTGAAGAAAAATTGAACATTTTAAAGTCTTTAGATGAATTGTATAAAATAGTCAAATGGTTTGAAGTATCCAGGCTTACCTCCCCCTCCTCCCTCGGTTGCTGGTGTTGTTCCTGTTCCGATAGTTGGGGCTGTAATAAGTGGTTTTCCATAAATTGTAATGAGAGGCTCCTGTCCAAAAATTTGAGGAGCGCTGTGGGGTCCCAACATGGGATACCTGTTCAGCACTGTTGTTATCATTCTCTTGGTAAAAAGATCGGTTGTTATTGTTACTAAATCCATTTTCTTCATTAATATTATTTCTTTCTTCATTTTGGCCTATGATGTTACTTTGAAGAGTAGCCATAAAAGTAAAATTAGCTTTATTCTGGGAGGGGGGAGATTTAGGGTATGCTAACCCGTTACTGTACGCTATTCTGTCCCTTTTCAGTTTCTTGCATTTTCCTTCCTTAATTTTATCAATATATTGGTCTATGCTAAAGAAAATCCTGTCATAGTCATATTGGTAATGAATAAAATTCAAATGCTGTTGAATTGTCTCATTTAAGCTGGTAGCTATCTGCATAATTTCTGTGGCTTGTAGTTCATAATGTTTGCATATCATTTCTAAAAGCTTGCAGCCATGTCTGTTGAAAAGTTGAACTAAGTCTTTGTGGAATGGTGAACCATCCACTAGGCCAGTAGGGTATTGCCAAGAACGCAACCCTTTTGGCACTATGCCTTCACTTAGGCACTCACGAAAATAGGCAATCTCAGTTTTCAACTTTTTATATTTTATCAAATGGTGGTCAAGTTGCTTTAATAGAGTAGAAATGTCTGTTGGATCCTCGGCCGGTTTCTCCCTGGTTACACTTGTAGTTGGTAATTGAAATGTTAGTGGTTCGGATAACCATTCGGTTAAGGAGGGTGCCCCAATAAGCCCTTTGGATCGTTGATTATTGCTGTTTGGCGTATTACCCCTTAGGTCGTTGTTATTAACTTGGGTTGGTAGTACAGATACATTACAATTAGATTCATTTCTGTTGGATACAGGTGGAGTGCGGACCTCTTTGTTAGTGTTAGCACTGTTGTTACAGCTCTGTGTTTGGTTGTTACACAGATTTTCTACTTTTTTGGTTAAAGCTTCAACTTGTTTCGAAAGTGCTTCAACCAAAGGTATTAAGAGTGTGCTCTGTTGATTGTTAAGATCAATATCTGGACTGGGTGATATGTCTTCAGCCATGACAGACCAACAAACGCAAAAAGTAACAAACAAGTGAAAACAAAAACCAGAAGACAAAATTACCCTGTACTTGTCAATGCCAAGGGAATTCTTGTATAGTCCACACTTGTAAATTCTCCACACTCAATTGGCTGCTGTAGACAGAATCCAGGATAAAATCAGTTATGTTAGATGCTAAATAAATGTCCACAAAGAGGTCCTATGCGACAAAATATCCATATGAATCAAGTAGTAAAAAAGATTTCTCCAAAAGCTTTATTGAACCAATACTGTGAAGCGCTTTTCGTCCCACTAATAGTGGGACTTCTTCAGACAAACAGATTCTGACAAAAAACAAGGTTTAAATACTGGTTTTGGCGCCAAAAAGGTACCGTTGCTAGGTTACAGTTCTGTGCTTCAATTAGTTAAAGGTATAGTGTCCTAACAACTAATGAGGTGAATCTATGAATGAATTTAAAATAAAATCAACAAAACTTCAGAACCATTAAAAAGATTAAAAGCATTGCTAAGATGTCATTATTACAGTATCTAAATAAATACTAAATATAAAACAAATATAAAAATATATGAGGTATATGGTAATACAAATCACATCTATATATTACTACATGTTTCAGACTAAGGAATGAGCAGTAACAAACAAAAACCAGTATGTACAAAAGTTACTCAGCTTGAGCACTGAATACATATATAAATAAATCACATCAAAGAATCGAGTGGTTACAAAAAAGAAAGAACGTTGTTGTGGGAAATTGCTATTGAAAGATGGTACAAAGTCACATTAGAACTACAATAGCCTGGTCAGAATCCCACCTAAAACACATACCTAACTACAAAGTCTAACAAAAGTCATAAATATATGTTCAGGATATACAGTGACACCTGAACAAAGAACTATTAAATAGTGCAATTAATGTAGCCAGGTCATGTAGAAAGCATGTGTATTGTAATTGTAAAAGAAATATGGTAAAAATATATATGTTAACATGTAAACGATAAATTTAAAATCAAACAGCAACTAGTAAACCTATATAAAGGTAAAATGCAAGGTTACTAAGGACAAATTACTCCATAAGTGTGCGGTAGTGTACAGAAATTCACTTCGAAAACAAAGCAAGCAAACCCCCCTCCCACAAGAGTATATAACATAACAATGGTATATATCAACATCATAGGCTTCTCAATTTCAGTAACGGATATAATGTAATAGTCTCATTTTTGTTTGTTACTTTTTGCGTTTGTTGGTCTGTCATGGCTGAAGACATATCACCCAGTCCTGATATTAATCTTAACAATCAACAGAACACACTCTTAATACCTTTGGTTGAAGCACTTTCGAAACAAGTTGAAGCTTTAACCAAAAAAGTAGAAAATCTGTGTAACAACCAAACACAGAGCTGTAACAACAGTGCTAACACTAACAAAGAGGTCCACACTCCACCTGTATCCAACAGAAAATAATCTAATTGTAATGTATCCGTACTACCGACCCAAGTTAATAACAACGACCTAAGGGGTAATACGCCAAACAGCAATAATCAACGATCCAAAGGGCTTATTGGGGCACCCTCCTTAACTGAATGGTTATCCGAACCTCAAACATTTCAATTACCAACTACAAGTGTAACCAGGGAGCAACCGGCTGAGGATCCAACAGACATTTCTACTCTATTAAAGCAACTTGACCACCATTTGATAAAATATAAAAAGTTGAAAACTGAGAATTCCTATTTTCGTGAGTGCCTAAGTGAAGGCATAGTGCCAAAAGGGTTGCGTTCTTGGCAATACCCTACTGGCCTAGTGGATGGTTCACCATTCCACAAAGACTTAGTTCAACTTTTCAACAGACATGGCTGTGAGCTTTTAGAAATGATATGCAAACATTATGAACTACAAGCCACAGAAATTATGCAGATAGCTACCAGCTTAAATGAGACAATTCAACAGCATTCGAATTTTATTTGTTACCAATATGACTATGACAGGATTTTCTTTAGCATAGACCAATATATTGATAAAATTAAGGAAGGAAAATGCTAGAAACTGAAAAGGGACAGATTAGCGTACAGTAACGGGTTAGCATACCCTAAACCTCCCCCCTCCCAGAATAACGCTAATTTTACTTTTATGGCTACTCTTCAAAGTAACATCATAGGCCAAAATGAAGAAAGAAATAATATTAATGAAGAAAATTGATTTAGTAACAATAACAACTGATCTTTTTACCAAGAGAATGATAACAACAGTGCTGAACAGGTATCCCATGTTGGGACCCAACAGCGCTCCTCAAATTTTCGGACAGAAGCCTCTCATTACAATTTACGGAAAACCACTTATTACAGCCCCAACTATCAGAACAGGAACAACACCAACAACCGAGGGAGGAGGGGGAGGTAAGCCTGGATACTTCAAACTATTTAACTATTTTATACAATTCATCTACAGACTTTAAAATGTTCAATTTTTCTTCAGTTTATGTTACACCAAATATTATTGAATTATTAGCCTGAGGTCTTTCATTTGTTCCTACCTGTCGGGCTAATTTAGTCACAACTATTGTCTATTTTAAGTTGTTTTTTGAGGAAATTAAATTTGTGCATGTATTTTAGTAATACAAATCCAGTTGACAACAAGTTTCATATAGCAAGTACATTTATTCCACCGACACATCCAGTTTTGGCAGCCTTTGAATTAATGTGCGAAAATGACTTTAGGAATATGCTTTACTTAAACAAACAGTTTAATGTACGACCTAACATTTCCAAAGAGGACAGATTGTCTCTCACATTATTAAAAAATACTGCTATTCGGTTTATTCAACCTGACAAGGGTGGCGGTTTGGTTATAATAACACAATCACAATATATTGAGAAAATGGAATCTCTCCTTGACAGTACTGCTTATCAATTATCTTCCAAGAACGAAATGTATCAAGAGTATAAAATCATAAAATCTACATTTAACGACTTCTTTATAGAGGGAAGGATTGACTTGACTACATTTTATTATTTGAACATGCTTGCACCCAAGATTCCTATTCTTTTCGGCATCCCCAAGATTCATAAGTTCCTAATTAACCCCCCCATGCGACCACTAGTAGATGGACGTAACAGTATGATGTATCCATGTGCCAAAATTATTGATTCAATTTTGAAAAAATATGTACTGAAAGAAAAAAACATATGTAAGGATCCGTGGTCTTTTTTATATAATATCAACAATGTCGAGTATAATGATTTATTTAATGTTTTAACAGTCGACGTTAAAGATTTATATACATGTATACCACACACAGAAGGTATTGAATATGTTAGCTATATGTTGAGAAAGCACCAAGCACCTACACTTGAGGTAGAATTAGTTGAACAAATGCTTGATTTAGTGTTGTCCTACAATCTTTTTACCTTCAATAATAATATTTATTTACAAAAAATAGGCGTGGCCATGGGTTCACCTTGCGGCGCTAGTTTCGCCAATCTAGTCATGGCCTATTGGGAACAGGATATAACAAGTAGAAATCATGACCTTACGAATAAGATCAGGTACTATACACGTTTTTTAGATGATATTTTTTTTCTAATCGAAGGGAATGAAGATACAGCACATGAATTAGTATCATTTTTTAATTCTAGTTTTAACTTTCTAACTTTTACATCTAACTTCAATAGACACAGGATTAGTTATTTAGATGTAGATTTAAGGAAGGACCTTAAAAACAAAGTTTACTATGCTAACATACACAGGAAAGATACCTATTCTAATACTTTATTACACTATTCAAGCTGCCATCCCCCTTATCAGGAAACGTCTGTTGTAAAAGGTCAATTTGTATGGGTGGCCCTAATGGTATCAAGGAACGATGACTTTCATGATGAATGTAGACTTTTGTGTTCTATGTTTACCATGAGAGGTTATCCTAAACACCTTACTGATGAAGTTATGTCTGAGGTTGGATCAAAAAGAGAAGCAGGTACCTATATGCCGATTCTTAATGCCTTGAATCAAGTACCCGTTCCTGTAAGTACTAGTGAACCCATGTATATTAATGTTTCTTTTATTACTCCCTATAGCTTAGACAGTAACTTTATTTCTCTCATCATTAATAAAAACTGGAACATCATATCTAACGATGGTGTTCTGAGTAAAAAATTATCACCTAAGCCACAGATTGTCTGGAAAAAAGGGAGAAACTTGAAACAGATATTACAAAACAATGTGTCACTAGGAACACAGAGAGTGGGTATGTATCAGTGCAATATGTGTAATTATTGTGCACATATGATTACAGGGCAGACATTCACAGTAAGGAACATTACATATGACCTCAAATATAAATTTAACTGCTTGTCAACCAAAGTAATTTACTTGGCACAGTGCCAGGCTTGTCCTTCATTTTATTTAGGAAAAACTGACAGGAAACTACGAGAACGGGTCTACGAACACCTATACGCAGTTAAGAAAAAGATAACAGAGAATGCACTTGCTAAACATATTATTGACAACCCAAGCCACAATTTCAACTTTAAAGCAATTGATACCATATCACCTGACAGCCGTGAAGGACCCTTTGAAGTCCTGTTGGAAGTACTAGAACTTTTTTGGCAGATTAGGTGCCATGCCAATGCCCCCCCAGGCCTTAATGAGACTATTACATTATATCCGTTACTGAAATTGAGAAGCCTACGACGTTGATATATACCATTGTTATGTTATATACTCTTGTGGGGGGGGGATTTGCTTGCTTTGTTTTCAAAGTGAATTTCTGTACACTACCGCACACTTATGGAGTAATTTGTCCTTAGTAACCTTGCATTTTACCTTTATATAGGTTTACTAGTTGCTGTTTGATTTTAAATTTACCGTTTACATGTTAACATATATATTATTACCATATTTATTTTACAATTACAATACACATGCTTTCTACATGACCTGGCTACATTAATTGCACTATTTAATAGTTCTTTGTTCAGGTGTCACTGTATATCCTGAACATATATTTATGACTTTTGTTAGACTTTGTAGTTAGGTATGTGTTTTAGGTGGGATTCTGACCAGACTATTGTAGTTCTAATGTGACTTTGTACCATCTTTCAATAGCAATTTCCCACAACAACATTCTTTCTTTTTTGTAACCACTCGATTCTTTGATGTGATTTATTTATATATGTATTCAGTGCTCAAGTTGAGTAACTTTTGTACATACTGGTTTTTGTTTGTTACTGCTCATTCCTTAGTCTGAAACATGTAGTAATATATAGATGTGATTTGTATTACCATATACCTCTTATATATTTTTATATTTGTTTTATATTTAGTATTTATTTAGATACTGTAATAATGACATCTTCGCGATGCTTTTAATCTTTTTAATGGTTCTGAAGTTTTGTTGATTTTGTTTTAAATTCATTCATAGATTCACCTCATTAGTTGTTAGGACACTATACCTTTAACTAATTGAAGCACAGAACTTTACCTAGCAACGGCACCTTTTTGGCACCAAAACCAGTATTTAAACCTTGTTTTTTGTCAGAATCTGTTTGTCTTGAAGAAGTCCCACTATTAGTGGGACGAAAAGCGCTTCACAGTATTGGTTCAATAAAGCTTTTGGATAAATCTTTTTTACTACTTGATTCCCATGGATATTTTGTTGCATAGGACCTCTTTGTGGACATTTATTTAGCATCTAACATAACTGATTTTATCCTGGATTCTGTCTACAGCAGCCATTTCAGTGTGGATAATTTACAAGTGTGGACTATACAAGAATTCCCTTGGCGTTCACAAGTACAGGGTAATTTTGTCTTCTGTTTTTTGTTTTCACTTGTTTGTTACTTTTTGCGTTTGTATAACTGACACACTAGTTAGAAGTAACCAAAAGGACTTAAAGTGCTCTCAAAAAAACTAATAGTGAACCAAACCCATACAGATCTTTCTTCTTCAGGCCCATAACTCAGTAACAAATTCATTAGCATCCCTATTCTCATAAAATGGAGGCAATGCACTATTATGCGCTACTATGCTTGTGGAGGGTTAAAATTATTTTTTTATTACATTAAAAGTTAAAATATTCTGGGTTAAACAGATTTCTTACTAAACTGTATCCTAATTTTATAACAATTCTTAATAAAATTAATCACTTTTTCAGTAATGTTTCTTTGCTATTCATAAGCAATAAATTAGTCAGTACCTTCCAGAAGTTTTCCCAGCACTGAATAAAGTTGTGTCACATAAATGAATACCATGTGCACAATTTAGTACAAACTAGCCTAAAATCACCCAGATATAAAGTATATCCCCAGAAACTGCATCAGATAATACAATTATCAAAACTGTTTTTATATGGATAGCAAACCACCACATTCTTCATGCAGAAGGCTATGACTCATATACACAACCTAAATATTGTAATCTGCACTAATATTTGTGTAATATAATATTTTAAATTACCATAAAAACACTGAGCTCAGTGTATCATAGAAGAAAGTCAAATTCCACCATTGCTATAATCAGTACTTACAGACATATTCTGGCTTTTTCAGCAAAATATTGTTTCACAATACAGTTCCGTACAAAGCATTTCCTTTTACTTAAATGAGTTCCTATGTATTTCAGAAAAACACTCTAAACAGTAAAGAAAATCATAAAATGCATATTAAAGCCACGGTACAAAGAACTCTTACACTTTACTTGTTCAAACTTAAAATACTTACAGAATACATTGTCTAGAAAGAGATTCCCAGTTAAAATACTCCTTTTGAAAAAGGGTGGTTCTTTGAACCTCTCAGAATAAAGCCACATTCGGTTCCTTCCTCAAATGATAAGTTTATTCCATTAACAGGTCAGGGCCTGGAATGAGAAGAAACAGTATTCCACAGATTCAAATTTTAGTCTAAGAATCACTAGCAGCCTCTTTCCTGTGGACTGTAAGAGATAAGAAAGTATGTACTAGGGAGCCTGGTCCTGAGAGGCTATGTGAAAGTTAAATTGTCTGATTTAACTGTGGCTGGGAATACTTGTGGGCTGGGTGGAGGGCAGGACAGTTAGTTAAGACATGTTTTATGGTGGCACACCTCAACACAAGAAGCCTCAAATGCAACATTTCTGATTTCTAAACGTTCCATTGACTGGAGGACATACATATCTTCACAGTTTCTAAAACCAGGTTTTCTTGTATGAAAAACACTTCTTCTGTTCTGGGGTTCACCATCTATCACTTTTATTCTGGGATCATAAGTCTACTAGTAGTGGTGGTTACATCCATATTTATTAGTGGTACTGCACCTGCGAATTTAATCTGAAATGATCTAAACTTGATTTTGTGCAGATATAAATCCCTCTCAATAAATCAATGTTTTAATAGACTTGCAATTCGATGTCCTCCTCTTTTTCCTGGAGGAATATGTCAAATATCTAATCATGCACCCCCCCGGTAGAAGTCAAGACAAACACCTTTTTCTTAGGTGATTTGTTATTCAAATATTAGCTTGTCTTGCTACATATCCAACAGTTGGTATTTACATGCCGTATTTGACCTCAACTTCCAATCTGTGAACCAAACAGTTATTAGTCTTCCTACCGTGGGACAAAATAGTTACTCTCCTTACTAGATTCCCCTAGTCTTCCTACTAGAGGCACAGACATCCAAAACCTTGCCTTATCTAACTCTCCTTCCCTCTGACCACCTCACAAGATTTAGAAAACCCATTAATATGTCCTACCTCATCCATTGTAGCTTCTTATCCAATTTCCAGTATTTTCTAATTCCCTTTCACTCTACCTGTATTCACAACAATATAGAATGCAGTGACACATTTGGTTTGAATCGGTCTAATCAATTATTCCAGCTATAGAAACACCAACATTTTATAACCAAAAAAAATGTAAAATGTAATGATCTTCTGTTATTTGGATAGTCTAAAACTCCTGCTTTAATTTATGTGGTCTGTAGACTCCTGTGAGGTGATCTGTACCTTGCTTCCTGAGCTAAGTCAAAGCATTCTCTCTGTGGCTTTATTCACTTAGGAAAAACTTTCTGGTTAATATCCATTCTAAAGACCTGTTGTTAAACTTAGGTATCAACATGTCCAATTCAGGAATACATTCATCATCCAGCACTTCCCTTGCCTAATTAAATAAGCTTCTCCACCATATTACATACCATAAAACCATAGCAAACATCAGTTTTCAATGAGGTGAAAGGATGGGATATCAGAAGTTCATCCCAGGTGTCACTGACTATACATTTTCAGCTTTTTTAGACATTATCCCATCTCAGTACTTTTTATTCATTCTTTGCCCCTCCATTTTCCAGTTTAAACCTATTTCCTTTCACTTAACATAATCCAACATAATAAAATTCTACTTGTATTCTCCAAATTAAGTCTACTGCCTAACATTATCTTCTGAAGATTAAATTTACCTTCAAGTCCTCTTCTTCTTCTTCTATGCATTGCTGACTAAACCTAGAGTGAAAGATATACCACTGTTGTTGTTTGGCTTTTCGGCTTTTCCCGGTTAAGGGTTGCCACAGCACAACTCCAGTCCGCTAATGATTGGCATTTGATTTTTATGGTGCCGAGTTGCCAGCCTGACGCCCAACCTTCAGCGAAGGCATGCCTATTCATGCATGTCTTTCGGAGGCCACTCGACCGCGGGGATGACATGCAGACTCCACACAGAAGGCACTCCAGCCGAGAATCGAACAGGAGACACTGTCTTAGTATAAATCTATGAACATATTAATAATGTCATAGATACTGTGAAGCTTTTGATCTATAAAGATCTTACAAAACTTAACCTTATATTCCCATTGTAATTTACCCTTATATTTTGTGTATGAATTTCCCAGAGGCAGGCATGGCAAAGATATGTTTGGACATCTTCTTGTTGTTCCTATCTACTCATCAAAATTACATTTGAATAGAGTAAGAAGAGTACTTTGCTTTATGCGGCATGGTAGATGGTTACACTGAAATGTGTTTTTTTTCTGTGCAATATATATCCTATCCCTCCAATATGTTCTATTTATGTTGAAAAAGATTGAGATACCTTGAGCAGATGTTTTCACTACCACTGGACTAATGAAGGTGTAATAGACATGACAGGATAGGGTATGCTCAGGTTCTATAAGTGAGGAAGAGGTCAGCTCTTAGCAGTCTAAATGATACTGAGAGGAGGGTTAAGGCCTTGAAATTATATCCATAGATTTTATGATTTAGGCCCCTGATTTTTGTAATGACAAAGTGTTGTAGTCATTCCAGTAGAGTCAAGTGCTTCCACAGGTACATACTGAAAGAGGCATTATATTCAGTTATCAGCCTAATAACAGCTGAGTTCAGTGGCATGATTACTTATGTGGTCCTGGACACTATGCCTTTATATATAAGCTGTGAGATGAAAAGAGACTTCCTTACAGTAGTGGACATATACAGATCGATTGACAGTTCAGGTTTACCTTTATATCGTCGATCACATATGATTGACCGACCACATTGTCGAACCGGTTCCGCGAACTCAGAACTGCAAAATGTTTAAAAGGTCAAATAAATTTCAACTTTCGACATTCCCGGCCACACCACACCTCCCCACCAGTGCTACCATGGGTCAAAAAGGGGGCGAGATTTAGCCATTCGCATATGTGGTTTTCATCATCTGGGACGTTCGCACTTTGGTGTTCGCGGAAATGGGGTCGACCATAGTGAGATCGGCGCTATAAAGGTAGACTGACAGTTCATTTTTCATATTGGTTCCCAGATCCTTGACTACTGGATCAACTTTCAAGGGTGAGTTGTCAACATGATAGTTTCAATGGAAGTTATGCTTACCAAATGATACAATATTACATTTCTTGTCTTATAATTTTAGCCCATGGTTTTGACACAAGCTATTATTTTGGGAAAGGCCCTGCTTAAGCGTCATGTTCTCTGGGGAGTTTATGATGGCACAAAGTTTATAGTCATCTGCAGAGCTGGTCATCCATAAATCCTTAACATTTGCATTGACCTCTAAGAAGTAAATGTCAAAAAGGAGTGTCAAAGGAGGAATGGAGGTTATAGGAGGAACACAGAACATGTCAGGTTTGTTATTTAACAGTATACCTTTAATTCATTCTGAGGCCACTAGTCACTGATTGTTATGCAACACTGGTAATGCCCAGAATTTGTTAAAAGGGGAATGGCAGCATTTCACACTGCTAACAGGTGCTTTAACTCTGTGATAGCAAATCCAGGGTAAAGGTTATTATGGTTTTCTCACCCCAGGGAAAGTAACACTAGCAGAAACTTAGTCAGGTTTTCTTATGACAATAGATATCTAATACAGGCAACATCCTAAAATGAAAAAATAATGACTGAACACTGTCTTACATTTGCTTGCTCATTCGCAATAGATTCTCCAAGATAACACAGGGAAAACACACCCAGGACACATGCAATAGAGGTGAAGGTAGAAAAACTAGAAAGCATAAAAAGGGCACATAACACCAACTGAGAGCAAAATTGGATTGAGACATGACTGATTATTCTTCATTTGCACTATCAGTGCCACAACAGGTAGTACACTAATTTGATATATTATATAAAAGAAAACAAGACTAATTCAATATATTATATAAAAGAAGACAAGATGAATGTCGCGGTGGTGCAGCAGTAGCATTGTTGCCTCACAGCAAGAAATTCTCCCATTTAATTCTCGGCTGGAGTGCGGGAGTGCCTTCTGTGTGGAGTCTGAATTTCCTCCCTGCAGTTGGGTGGGCATTCGAAAGACATGCATAAATGGGCGTGTCTTTGTTGAAGGTTGAATGTTGAGCTGGCACCTTGGCATTCGTGAAAATCTACTGCCATTCATTAGCGGACCGGAGTTCCGCTGTGGTGACCCCTAACCGGGAAAAGCCGAAAGACAACAACAACATATAAAAGAAGACAAGAGCTTCATCTTAGAAACAGTGTAGTAGAGACTTTCAAGGTCATGGTTTCAGATTTGTATTGTTGCAATCTTGGAGTTTGTGTGCCCTAGTTACCTTTATCAAGGTAGCACACTTTTTTGGTGCAGAAGGCAGATGGTTCTATTCTCACAACAGGTAGATGGATTGTTGAGACTCCAGTGCAGCAAAAGAGGGGGGGGTGCTACAGTCCTGAGTCTATTGTCCTTCAGATGAGATGTTAAACCAAAGCCACATAAGTCCAAGTTGATGATAGGTCAGGTGGATAAAAGATCCCATGGCATCTATTGAAAAGATTAAGGGTCCTTTATTTATATACAAAAATAAATAACTCGTATTTACAAAATGTGTACATATTTACAAACATTTACAATTGTACAGATATTTAAATATACAAATTTGATTACACATATTCATAATTTATTTTACAATCATGCTAAATTTCATACCTATTAGACCACCATTCCTTTTTCTGTAACCACCATCTGATTTATCTTAAATTTGCTGCTAAAATCCATTTACCATTAACATAATTTAATTTATTCTTTCATTCCATATAACCCATACAACAACTTTTTATCTATTCTTCTAACATATCCTTTACTTTTATTCTTAAAATATGCATATTTAATCATATCCATGTTTATTTTATCCACTTCTTTAACAACTTCAAAAAAATTCTTCTTTACATAGTTTTCCCCATTACTCTTTTACTTTTACATTTCAAAATTCACATGTTCCATCATTATTTCTTCTTGACAATTTAAGCATATTTTTATCACTTTCTATTTATGTGACATATTTCCTTTTACTGGCAATTTATCTATTACCAGTTTCCACAAAAAATCTTGACATTCTACTTGCTGATTACACCCTTTGCTTCTTATTTTAATAGCTTTCATTTTTTCATCTGTTAGATTTTCCAATTGTTTTATATAGTAGTATCTTATCATTACATCATTATACCACACTTTTCTATCTTCTTCTATATCATCAGTTTTTATTTTCCACAAAAATATTTTTCTTGGTAGCATTATTTCTTCATTTATACACTTTTTTTTTCTAGTTTACTCTTTTTACCTTACCCCCAAATGTATCATGCTTATATTTATACAGTTTTACTACTAATCTCTTATCTTTTTCATTTATCCACTTTAACACTTTGTATAAATTTAATAAAACAGTGTATATCACTGGGTCAATTAACCCTAAACATCCTTCTTCTTTATTTGCACATAAAACTCGTCTTTTTTATTGGGTTTAATGTATAACCCCATATAAATACAGAAATTATCTCCAATAATTCCTTTTCAAATACTGTTAGCAATATAAATACACTTGCAAAGTATGCTATTTTCCCATCAGTACTGAACTTATCAAATAAGCCTTTTTTTCTGAATGATAATTTATGTGTTCTCCAGAAAAGACGTTTGCTTTATTTTTTTCCTTGTTTTCTTCCATTGAACTTTACTTATGTCTTTATTCCCAAATGTTATACCTATCAAAGAACATTCATTGTAAAATATATATACCCCGATCTTTACTACATCGCCTAAACATTTAATATTTTCTTTATTTAGAGCCATATCTACCATCTCTAAACACACATTTGTGCAAATTATTGTTTCTTTTATCCAAATTTTGTTTTTTGCAATTATAGTGTCATCTACATATGTTAACAGAACTGGAATTCTTAACCCTTATGTGTTATTACCCCACCTCCTTTATTTTGTAATTTATTTCAAATACTATCACATTCATAATTAATGCAAAGAATGTACAACTCATTGCACATCCATGTCTTACACCACTCTTCATATGTGCATCTTGGCTTACTTTATTATCATTATATGCTGACATGCAACATTCCTTGATTTTTTTTCACTTATATTATATTCTTTCCTTATTACCCATAAGATTTCATGTCTAGTTGTGTCAAATGCCTTAAGGTCTCCTATCATGATTTTTCTTTCTTCTTTTCTTTTCATATCATCCACAGTTTTTCTAACTATCATTAATAATTCTTGACAACACTTACCCTTTATACTATATATGCTATCTTCCATAATAGTTTCCATTTTAGTTTACATTTGTTAGTATTATTTTCATAAAGATTTTGTAATTATTATTATTCAATACTTATTAAGGTCCATTTTTTTTAATTCTCTTCCATATTCCTTCTTCCATATGAATTTAACTATTCCACTACATAATTCTTTATACATAAAACATTTAAATAAATATTAATTCAAAATCTTTAAAAATATTTTTGCCAATTCCTTAGATTGTTATACATTTCATACCTTATTCCATCTGGGCCTGCAGCTGAATCTATATTTACTTGTCCTAATACATTATCTAGCTCATTTAAAGGATCTCCTTTTCCAACTCTTAATTGTATTTTGCTATGAGTTTTTTACTTTCCATATTTTTTGCTACCTTCTTTTTCTTTAAACATTTCTTATGCATATTGTACTACTACACTACTTGTAATATTTTTCTGAGTTATTTCTATTTCTAATTTTACATGTTTTATTTCTCTCATTGCACTACCATCTTCCTTTACTATTCTACTTAAGTAACTCAATGCTTCTCTTTTTGCTTGTAAAAATATCTGTTCTTATATAACAATTCTTTAACTTTTTCTTGATTTCTTTCATATAATTATTTTTCTTTGTGAAAATGCTTTCTATCATTATGTTCTAAATGTTCCAATGCATCATTATATTTTCTTTTAAAATTTTCTTTCTCTACTTTTTTCATATCATATTGCCACTGTAAGAAAACTTTTTTTATATTTTTCCTTAAATATCATCCACCTTTCAGTACAATTTTTAAATATTCTCATAGTAATATGATCATTCCATAATTGTATTATTAATCTCTTCTCTTCTTCATCCCATGCTTTCTCATTTATCATTTTTATTCCATTGCCTATTTTTATATATGCCTTGTTTTCTTTGATCTGCTGACATTTTTCAACATGATCAAAAAATCCGGTTTCAACTCCATCCCCTTCTCCTACAGCTAAACCTTCTGATGCTATAAAATAATCTATTTCAGTCCTATACACAACCCTTTTGTAAGTTTATGGATTTTTGTCCCAAAGTTTTAACTTACCACATTTTATAACTTCTAACATTTTCTTATATTATCTCCTTTCTTTTTACTCTTGCCTCTTAAATCACAATTAAAATCTTCTGTTATTAGAGTATTTATATTTATCACTACATAGACTAAAATCTGGTGAAATAAGTATTTCCTTTCTTTAGTCGGTATAAGCATATAATGTTATAATTTTATATACTTGATCTTTCCATTTTAAATCTACATTGCTTAATCTTCCCATTTTAGCTAAAGTTATATTTAATATCTTTATTGTATGTCTGCAGAACACAGCTATTCCAGAACATCTCTCATTTCCCAGATACCAGATCATCTTTCTGCCCAATAGTTTCTCTGTAATCTTTCTTCATTTGTTAAACATCTTGTGTAATCTACTATATAACATCTGCATCACATGTATTACACTACTTCAAACCCCCTGTTCTTCTTACTACATTCTTAATACTATTCAAATTTACAGAAAGCACTTTGAAATGTGTTTTTCCTTTATTCCATAAGTTCATAGCTAATTACTGAGCTATCTTTCTTAATAGACTATTCTAAGCCCAATTTCCTTTCCAATGGTAAGAGCCAAACACCTTAACCATTACACCATGCCCCAGTCTACAGCTGTATATATTCCTTTTCATCCATTTCCTTTCTTTTTTTCTTTTGTACTCATCTCTTTAAATTTTCTTTTTCTGTCTTTTACCCATTTATTAAAATAATTATTTTCCCCTTTTACTACATACCAGTCTGTCTTCTTCATCACTTATTTCAGAACCTTCTTCTATGTCCTCTATATTATTTTTTCATCTAATTTTCCTTCTATTTCTTGTACTATTTAAATGCCTTTTTGTTTATTTATCCCCTTTCTTTTTCTTTTTCATTACTGATATTTTTATTTTTGCAACCCATCCATTTCATTTCACATTTTACATCATGTCCCATTTCCTCACAAATATAACATTTTCTTCTGTCATACTTACTTATCAAATGCCCTTCTTTTACATAAAGGAAACATGTCTTGGTTTGTCTCCAGTAATTTATAACACCTCTATTTCCCTCCACATTCATCATGCTTAGTATATGTTTATTTTTCTCTTTCTATTTTAACACATTAAAATCCCAGCCATCAGTCTATAAACCCTTTTTATCATAAAGAAGAAAGATTGTGATCCCTGAAATGTCCAGTACTTCTTTACATAAAGCTTTCAAATGTCCTTTCAAAGTCTCTCTTTTGATTTCTGTTTGAAATTGTACATAAATCTTCTTTTTTGTTTCCCTGTTAGTTACTTTTATCACATAAAGATTTTGTGGGTCACATTCTTTCTTATTTTCATATTCTCCAAGAAAATTTACATTGAAAAAAACAGTTTCAAATATAATGTCACAAAATGTCTCTTTGTTAATAACAATAAATGCTGTTATCTCATGTGTTTTTATACCCAAAGGAGATATTACATTGTCATACCTTTCCATTTCTTTGTCTTCTTTATTTTGAATCCTTACCATGTACTTCCATTTTTTATTTTCTTCTGCTTTATTTTCTGTTACTCCACTTTTGCTTTCTTTTAGTTTCTCTGCATGTGTTTTATTTTCCATCTCACCATGTGTCTTCGGGATGGTCTCTGCATCCTCCCTTTTTATTTTCTCCATAATGTGCCCCTGGAAATATCTCCTTCATTTTCTGGCTCACTCTGCACCACCATTTCATTAAGTAAATTATTCCACAACCCTCTTGACTGGAGAGTTGCAATATACATCCATCATTTGCTGACTCATCTCCATCAAACAAGTTCCTTTGAAACATTTACTCTGAATCTTGCACACATTATCCATTCTCAGTATTTACTTTCTTCTTCATTTTTGTCATTACTCCATCACCTCCTTCTATCTCCATCTGCCTCATGTTTTTCTGGGCTATCTCTGTGCCTGGAATGGAAACAGGAAGTGCTCCTCCAAAATGGTTCCTACTCAGAACAATGATGAGTAGGGGAAGTTCCCTAAATGCCCTGGTTAAATTCCCCCCAGTAGTATACATACCACCTCAGGTCTCCCCTAAGAACAGGCTACTAGTCTAATGGGAGTAAGAATAAAAAATACAAAATTAAGTATAGTGTCTAGACTGTCTTTGGTGTCACCAAATACTCCTGCACACTTTTATAAATGACATGTTTACATTGCACTCCTACATATGACATTTGCATCTCTTTAAATATGTTGGTTACTTTTAAAATGTGCAAGCTTTGTGCAGGTATTCCAGCATCATTTAAAAATGTCATGCTTTTAGTAATCAGTCATATTCTTAAAATTATATACTCCATTATTAGAAATCACAATAAATAATGCAAATATACAAACTTGACATAAAAACAAGATTTAGCAGGGTTGTTCTCTATTAAACAATATTTCCATAGCACTCTCTGTTTAGTAAGGCACTGGGCAATATGGGAGTCCTTTATTACTGTCTTAAATAACAGCTTCAAACAATTATAATACTATACTCATACCCAAATGACTGGGTCTGTTATATATGCTACTTTGTATTTATGTATGTACTTTATGCATATATACGTTTGTATGCATGCATGTAGTATTTATTTATTTGTTTGATGGTTGGTCTGTTTTCAGATCTAGGGATACAGTGTGTGCCTTTCCAGCCTTCACCTCACTAAAATCATTACGTAATGACAGCTTGTTTGCTTTCTATTCCTCTGCAGGTACGTTCAAATGGAAGTGCATGAAAGGCTGCTGAGCTCTGGATTCCTATGCTTTTAATACTCTTACATTATTCAATGACTATCTCTTTTAGTCAGTGAGCTTGTTATTTAAAGACAACATCTGTACACTAATGCATTTTACTGTAATAGCAGTAGCACTCTGGTGTATTGTTTATCCTTGCCTTATCCATTTAATATCTTGATAGTATAGTGAACTTCAGTGCAGTTAACTCTCACAAGAGTGCTTAAAATAAATCAATATGTACTGAAAATGTAGAAAGCAAGTACTTAAATCCTAATTTACAATATGGCATACACTTTAAATAAAAATAAACTCAGCCATGCCATTTCACAAGAACATGAAGCATTTTTAATTATGAGTAATTTTCAGGGATTATACAGTGATTAATAAGGTCAAATCATCTGCAAGTTATCAATCACAAGTTAATTTTTCTTAAATGTACATTTTTACATGAAAAGAAATTCATCAGCTTTCTGGGCAAGGTTTGTTTATATGTTTTATTTTTGTGATATTTGTTAACAAATTATAATGATGCATACAAATTAGGTCAGCCCAGGGGTGACATAATTTTTGCTGGCTGGTAGGAAATAAAGTGAAAGTTTTAACACTATGAAACTGACCGAAAGATATAAATCCAGGTTACTGAGAGTAGAGATACAGCACTGAAGTCTAACACGTGCTAAGTATTTTTTGTGGAAAGTGGTGGAATTAGATACCTTTTTTTTTTTGTTTGTTCGTTTGTTTTTTTGGTGAATGCAGGAAGTCCTACATTTTCCCATTGATGTTGCTAATGAAAAAGCTGTTCTACAAGTGCTCAAAGCTCAAGCACTTGAAATCCAATGTCTAGATATCAGGGGCTCGACATCTTGTACCTTGGGTAGGCTGCTGCTTGCATTAAATATGAGTTCAGGCATTTGCTTACACAACTTATATGAGCACATTACTGACGTTTGAGTGAGATAAGCACAGTGGCTATGGTGAGGGGATGGGAGTGTGGGGTAGAGGGTTTTAGGTGTAGTGAGCAGGAGTTTAGGTTTAGGAGTGAAAAGTAGTCTTAGGGTTATGCAGTGGTGGGGGGTTTAGGTTTAGGGAGCAGGAAGGGAGGTTTAGGGCTAGAATTAGGGTTCTGGTAGGGCTATGGGAGCTAAGCAGTTTTTGGAGAAGTTTGACTAATTTAGATATGCTACCTAAGGCTGTTAATATCCCCAAGGCCCTTATGATTCTGTCAGTTTTGTATAAGAACTTATAAATTCTTTAAAGAATAGTTTTTGGCATAAATTAAAAATACAAGCTTTTCATGACATCTCAGTTTTCTATACCTTACAAATCCCTTGTATCACTCATAACAGACACAAAATATACTCTAATTTATTTTATACCAAAGTGTTATTGAAGCTGCTATACTGATGTACTTTGGTTTTATCAGCTAAGATTTCTCCTTTCACAAATTCACTCTTTATCCACACGGCATTGAATAAGCATTCCATTTATTATCGTTGTCCTCATTCAAATGAAACCATAGGACAGTATTATGAATTAGTAGGAATGCTCTTTTGCAGTTTCCTACAACATCCTAAGTACCATACATAAAGTGGTATTACATTAAATTAGCAATAGGTGTTTGAGTGTGTGTGTTTTTGTGTGTGTGTGTGTGTGTGTGTGTGTGTGTGTGTGTGTGTGTGTGTGTGTGTGTGTGTGTGTGTGTGTGTGTGTGTGTGATTGTGTGTGCATGTGTGTGTGTGTGTGTATGTGTACTGGTTCCCTATTTAGGATGACCATTTATGACTTCTATCCACTAAGTACTGACTGGAGTTCATTTAAAACGCTAAGTTAGATTAAACAGATAGTCTGAAAATAAATGCACAAATGACTAAATATGGATGAGGTGTAGTTCCCCCATGATCTTGTATTGGATTAAGTAGGTAATCAGAAAACAGTTGTAAGGATGGATAAAGGAAAATGAATGAAAGAATTAATTAATTAAAGAATAAGAGACGGAATGGATTGCTTCACTGACCCTTATTTTATTAGTTGCACACTTTTAAAAATATATTTAGTTCCACTTTCTCATTTAAGGTCAAAACAGGTAGAAAGTAATTTGCATTTGTTATGTTTTTAAATATCTTAATTCAAGGCACATATACCAACCTTATTCACATATAGGTGTCAAATTTCTAGGCATTAATGTCTATATTCATCACTTATCTGTGAATAACATGTCATAGTGATGGGGCAGTGACAGTGCTTGTTGCCAATTACCAGATGACATATCAAATGCTGTCAAAACTTCAAAAAGAAAATGCTTCCCCAGATTCACTCTTTGCATGAAAGCAGCCATTTCGGAGCAGGACGGCAGTGCACCATGCATATTAATGAAGGCACACTGCCTCAGCTCCTAAACGGACATGGAGCGTGTACAAGTGCAGGGGGCGTGTCTGAGAGCAGAGCTCTCAGAATATACACTCCCCTGCAATCAAGAACAGCAGTGTAGGAGTAAGAATGAGCGAGACCAATAATAGGTGTTTGCATACACCCAGCAACATCCACCCAAGTGTACAAGAGCAATAGCTAAAACAGTTAAATATAAAGAATTTTTTTTTTATGAAACAGATCAAATTTAACTCTAGGTGCCCGGGTTTGCCCATCGCTTAGCTATGGTTAATGCAGCTTCAATAGCGCAAGAGGATAAAAAGCAAGATATATGCAAATGAACCAGTACAGCAATAGTGTAGTGGGCAGAGCATTTGCCTTACAAGCAGTCATTCCTGGTTTGAGTCCCACTCCAGTAAAATCCATTTTCCATGTCAAATCACTTTATGATCAATTTATTTTGTTGCATAACCTATGACATAACATATTTGTGAACTGGAGTACTGCATTAAATGCAGATGTGAGGTGTCATTGTCATAATGTTGCAAAGTCCATAGATAATCACAAGTGGCCCATACAGTATATGCACAAAGGAATCAGGGATACAAATGGAAGGTAAAATGTGTAATGAATGATAAACCATACAGTTGCCAAATCAACCACCTGCCCAAGAACCATTAGACATTACTGTCTAAATTAGTGCGATGGTAAGCAGGTGTAAGCATTAATATGAAAGAGTAAGCATAGTTGCGCAATAGTAAGTGGGAGTAAGCATATTTAAGCAGTAGTAAGCAGGTTTAAGCCTGTTTGCGTGGGGGTAAGCAATGAGCACACAGGTTAAGCAATACTGAAGCTAACACTCTGTAAGCATATTTAACCGGATGTTAGCATTGCTTACCTTTACGCAGACCCGCTTACAATTGCTTAAAAGTGCCTTAATCAATCTGTATGCATCAGCTGCTGTTCTGGCCAGAAACAAAATAAACAGCCTTTGCAGGTCTTGAAACGAGGACCCTATACACTATAGTCACAGTAGTTAACCAATAAGCCATCACAGCAGTACATAAGATTGAGGTATCACCAAACAGATCCTCACCATAGGAAATACAAACTGAACACGTGAAATGAATCTATATACAGTTTTATATTGTACAACCTACTACAGGACATAAATATGTGAAGTGGAGTACTGCATTAAGCCCAGATGTGAGGTGTCACTGTAATAAAGTATTGAACTCCACTAATAAACACAAGGACCCCATACAGTGTATGTACACATGAATCATGGATACCAAACACATGTATAACATGTAATGAATAATAAATCAATGCCACAATGCAAATATAATGCAACTTAAATATTAAGCAACGCTAAGCATTGTACAGCCCAGCTTAGTAGGTGTAAGAAATGTGTAGGCCAGCTAACTCAGTCTGCCCATTGGTATACCCCTTTAAGCAATGACAACCATAGGTAAGCAGGTTTGCCCATAGCTTAGCCTTTTCCAAAGCATCCAATCATGGTAAAGTGCAGGAAACCAGCCCTATTTATACCAAACAGGCAGGAATACATCTCATAAATGGTTGTAGCTTCCCCATGTAGGCACTATTTCTGGAATAGGAGAGGGTGTGCGCTTATGGGCGCAGTGCTGGGGCATCCAGGTGTCCAGAATCATGGCAGGACTCCTTGTGAAAGACCATGACATGAGACTGCTGCAGGGCCAGTACCAGGGTTCCCAATACAAAGCGGAAGCCTGGGACCATCTCATCCATGACCTCACCAGTGCCACTGGCATACCCCAAACTGGTGAGCAGGTCAGGCATCACTATGCCAACCTGAAGCAGAGAAAGGGGGATCTCTTGGATCAGTGGATCCAAAGAGGCTAGGAGGACAGGGAAGTCCCAGCCATGTGTATCAGTCCACTACCTGTTTAATAATTGCCAGCTCATGTATATTATGGATAGGTATGGCTAAATATCCATCTTATGTTTTTCACAGTGGAAGGTGAGCGGGCTATGAACCAGAAGCCCATGGCTGTAGACTGGAGCAGTTGCGAAGTGAGACAGGTTAGTAATACTCTTGCATGTACTGTCATAGAAAATAAATCTAAAAGTAGTAGTAAGTTAATTGACTGTATAAAACCTGTATTGTTTAAGGGATGTACTGCATACACCAGAGACTAGGGCAGGAAGAGTCTCATATAGGTTGTATGTAAATAAAAGCATAATAGCCTGACAATTAAGGTCTAACTGCTGGACTGCATGTGTTCACATTGGTATCATATGGTAATGTAGAGTTGCAGTCATTTAATAGTACTGTTCTAGGCACTGTTACCCACACTTTGCTACATAAATAAATTGTGTAGGAATGTCTATATATGACTGTTGTAATCCCAAGAGGCCAAATAGTACAACTGAGAGAGACTTAGACAGAAAACACTGAAAAGACAGGCAACAAAATCCAAATAGCACACTCAACTGCAACATAAACTGTTGTGTTTTTTGCACACACAGCCATGGTTTGAATCCTGGGAGTGGTAGCAGGCTGTATGCAGAATCATACCCTACAAGTGTACAGAAATGCCCAGAATGTCCACTTAAGCGGCCCATAGATGCTGCCTGTCACCCTGTCCCCCTGGCAAACCAGTGGGATGATCCCAGACATTTAGGCAGCAAACAAGACATACAACTGATTGTCAGACATCTATAACAACAAACCTGTCACTCTAGCAACCCACCAAAATGTTATGAGAGTAAGTAGTCAAGTATGCCCTATCTATACCCCCATGTTGTCAGGCTGTGACCAGAGTGTGTACAGTAACAGAGTGAGATGTATGTGCATAATACTAATGTGGAAACTGGTAATTTGTGTGGAAACATGCAGGTAGTGCTAACAAACATTGTTCCACAGGTCTGTCAGATATCAACACTGTGCTTATAAATAAAAGATTGATATCCTGTACTGGTACTGTTTACTCTGGAATTGTATGACATTGTTAGTGTTGCAGTTGCTCAGAATAATAAGGTATTACTCATCACTGTCACCCACACTGTACTACATAATACAACTGTCTAGGAAATACTGTATTAGAGTGTTGTAAGTACAAGGTCAGAATGTAAGACCACAGGAGAATTATAGATAGAAATCAGACAAGAGATACACAACAAAACCTATATAGCACATTCAACTGTGATGGACAATGTCTTATTTTTAGCAGACACAGCCATGGTTCGAATCCTGGGAGTGGTACTAAGCTGTATGCAGAATCATACCCCACAAGTGTACAGAAATGTCCAGAATGTCCAGTTATTTGGTATATATCTGCTGGTTGTTACCCTTCTCAATGCCTTATCAGTGTGCGAATTTCTGACATGTAGGCAGCATGTTATGTCATATGTCATAGAACTGACAGTCAGACCTGTACATATTTGGAAAATGTCAAATAAAACAAACCTGTCATTGTACAAGTCACTAAAGGTTTAAGAGGGTAATAGTGGAAATATGTTCTGGTTCACGTGCATGTGGTGAAGACATGCCCAGAGTGTGTGCAAAAAGAGATGGACAGGTATGTGCATAACATCAACCTGGAATCTGGGAGTATGTGTAGAAACAGTTAGGTAGTGTTAACAAACAATACATCCACAGGTATACCAGGTAAAAGGTGTATACTGCAGGTAAAACCAGTTTATGTATATAGTTGTTGACAGTCATACCACTGTCCAAACTAAGGCAATAGGGTAGTGTACTAATACTTGTAAGGTGCAGATCACAGCACTGACTAGGAAAGTAATGCAAACTACAGGAATATACTAGTTGTTAATTGACAT